>NW_028229526.1:1048529-1236704 GCF_053477565.2 Lygodium microphyllum
GTGTGTGTGTGTTAAGCTCATGTTAGGTCAATTAAGCATGAATCTTCATATATTATATGATATTAATAAGATCACACCATCATGTTAACAAGCACTATAAGATATAGGCCTTATACCAACGTTAAAAGTGACAAATATGTAAATAACAAAATTTACCCCCAAAAAGCATCGTTATTGGCGACGCCATAGAACAGTCGGTATTAGCGTCGTTATCAGCGTCGGTATCAGCATCGCAAATACCGATGCAAATAGCGACGCTGATAACGACGCTCTGCCACACTAATAATGATGCGTGCAGGTAAATTTGCGACGTTAATAGCGACGGTAACAGGGAAAAAAATTATGGCAAGGCAGCCACATATAGCATTGTGTGCTTTATTTGGGCCATACAAAATAGTTTTGCACTATGTACAATGCTCGTGTAAACAAAAACAAAGTGTACTGAAATCATAACATTAATACATGAAATAAATACATGATTGCATAATGAAAGCAACTAGTACAATCATGACAAGATATCACTACTATATAGAAAATGTCTACACAGATTAGGTGACCAAAAAAGAAGGGTGTGTGAGCTCCAGGGATCCAAGGGTGAGCTACATATCCTCGCCATCCGAAAGCTCATCCCACCACAAAGGAGCATCGAACGGACTCTGCAAAAAAAGAAACAACTACACATCAGTCCACCATACAATAATGCATTCTAATTAAACATGGTAACTACGGACAAGAAATATGAGTGACTACAGGGCCGCCGCGTCTATACAGTCAGTCGATCAATGCAGTGAGACCGTGCCTCTCTGCATATCGAGTCTCAAGGCCAGTCGGTTCGCGATTTGTAATGGAGTGCTGCAAAGAAAATAAAATACTAACTATTAGAAACATGATTGTCATTACAAAGGATATTGCAAAAAAATAAGCAAGCAAAACAAAAGAAAAACTTACAAAGTCCTCTAGATATGTCCTGTGGCCGCCACTCCCAAGATGATGGACCACTTTGGTCTCTAGTCGTGCCCTCCCTGCCTCGCCCTGCTGACTCCAACGTCCTGGAGAATCTGTAGCCTCCTCCCTCAGTCGGCACCAGTCATCCGCGTCTAGCCACTCGGGCTTTGCAGCCCCATTCTTGAGTGCCTTGCATGTGTCCGATCATCTATGTGACATATATGCACGCATGCAGTCCATCATCCATCCCGTGGAAAATCTATCTACTATGGCTGGAACCAGAAACTCCTCATGCAAGGATGCTACTGTGTAGTCCTTGCTCCCCTCTGGTATGTTTTTCCAATGATCTAAGACGTTGTGTCGAAAAACTTGTTGGCACAACTCTCTCATGCAAGCCATCACCCTCCTCCCCTCATCATTCATGATGATGGCTCTTGACCTATCGTCGACAAGATATGCATATCCCTCTGGGGTATGCCTAAGATGGGTCCTCTCCCATCTACCTCCACACTTCTAGGCATATCCAAGAGACCCCTGTACATCCGGTGTACCGATCGGGGTAGTATCTATCGGTGTAGCACCCATAGGGGAGCCACCTGCAGACGGCTGAGCAAAAGCCAGAGTAACTAGAGTAGATGTCCCCACAAGTGTGACAAATCCTAGAGGTGAAGCAACTCCAACAGAACAACAAGACGGAGACACCGTGTCCGTGCTTCCACAGCATCCACTTGAGCCACGCTCCGTGGAACCGCCACGAGAGCGAGGAGTCGCACCTTTACCCCTTGCTGACCGCAGGCTCACTGCCTCCGTATCTCTACAGCATCCCCCTGACCCTGAAGCACTCCCTCCCTCTGGTCTAAGTCTGGAGTGTTAACCTCGTCTGCTTGAAGCTGAAGCATCTGATCGCGCCGAAGTAGATCTAGTAGAGTGGCATGATGATGTCCGAGACAGCTCCTGGTCCACTATGTCTCTGAATCTCGCCATCTGATCTAGAGACATGCACGTGAAGATATCCTGCAACTCCTCATCGCTCATCTCTCGACTCACCCTGAAAAGGTCACCTGTATAGATTAAAAATGATGTTAGCATAATCAATTTAAATCATACAAAGCATGGTAATATAAATCCTAAAAAAATGATCTCACTTAAAATGCATATCTTATGTACCCTTATAAGCGATTAGTCAACGAATTGAGTAAGTGTATGCTCCAAGTATGAAGTATCCTATGGTCCCGTGGCAATCTCCTGACACAACTCCGCATACACTGGAAGGTCGATAGATATGTCACCACAAAAGGATGAGTCCACCTCGTTCTCAAAGAATTCTTGGACTCCTATATTTCCATCATTGTTAGCCGATGCTAGCTCCTCTACATGCTCTAAGCTTTCGGTGGCCTCCACCCCTTGCAATATCGACCCCTCTATTTGCATCTTGTCCTCATCTATGCTCGGAACATCGCTTTGATCATATACTCTCGCACTTCGGGGAGCTAAAGGTATAACATACCACCATCGAGGTTGTCGGGGGTTTGAATAGAAGATTACATGTTCACAAACACGTACAAGAGAGATTAAACTATTGTGACATGCATGATAACCTGAGGTAACCAGACTTGTTCCAACACCTCTATCCAGCGAATACAAACTTGAACGAGATAAAATATAGATATTACCAACGAGAACGGAAGCCTATTTACCTGAGTACTCTCCGAATCCCGGAAAGTCATGCATCGTCCATATGAAAATGACTCAAATATTGGTAGATCTTCGACCATCGCACTTGCTCATATCTTGCACAGTGACCCCCTCCTCCCACAAAATCTTAAGCTCATCGACTAATGGACGAAGATACACATTCATATTTTTGACTTTGTAGCAGCCGGGGATGAGTAAGCTAAGGATGAGATGTCCTTTCTTCGTAGAAAGCTATGAAGGGATATTGTAGTTGACAAGGACTATAGGCCACACACTGTAATAAGTTGAGCGCAGACCGAATGGGTTCAGGCCATCCATTGCAAGACCGAGTCGAAGATCCCTTGGCTCTCGAGCAAAGCCTGGGAAGGTAGAGTCAATGTGGCTCCATGCGTGTAAATCTGTTGATATTCGTTGAACTCTATCTGTGGACCTATTTTGCCCATGCCACGTTGTCAAGCTCGCCATGCTGGATGTACAAAACATGTGGTTTATGCGGGGGATAAGCGAAAAGTGTCTAAGAACTTTTTGAGGGATGGTTTTCCCTTACAAGTCCTATCGATACCTATGAGCACCACACTTTGGACATGTCTCCATAGTCTCATATTCTCCTCGAAACAGTATGCAATCGTTGATACATGCATGGATGCTGTTGTAGTCCATGCCAAGCTTTCGTAAAACATGTCGTGCATCATCACGAGACTCGGGCATGGTATTTGCAAGTGGTAATATATGATATTTCAATAACCTGGAAAAAATCATAAAAGACCTTGAAAAAACACAATTTTTTTTAATAATAGTACCAAAAAGAAATCAACAAAACATACGTACAAGGTACCTGAACAACTCGATCACACTCACATCTCTCCACCCGTATTTTGCTTGCACACTTAGGAGTGCAAGCAGTGTCTTTAGGTGAGATACTCGGCACGTATCATATAATGGTATGGATGCTTCCTGTCTAAGCGGATCAGAAGTCTCCACCCATTATATAATGGTATGAATGTTTTTGTTATCGTTCTTTTTTTCTTTCTTAAATTGTTTGAGAAGGGATTTCTTCTCTTGTAACTCAGCAAAAATTAATGTATGTAAAGTCTCCACCCACCCACCCACCACAGATTAACATATATATGTCGGAATGTTTTCCGTCTCGTGGTGTTGCACCGGACCTCGCTACCACTCTCTCTTTGTTTTTTATCCATTCATTATCTCCTCTCCTTCCATCTCTCTCTCTTTTTCTCTTTCTTTATTATGTTGTATGTTTGTTCCCTCTCTCTCATTCCTTCTTCGTTTTTCTCTTCCTCCCCCTCTCTCATTTTCTTTAACGATCACAGCTACGACTACGATGAAGACCACGACCACGACTACGACCACGACCATGACCACGACCACGACCAAGACAACCATGACCACGACAACGACAACCATGACCACGACGACGACTACAATCACGACCACGACCACAACCATGACTACGACTACGACTATGACCACGACCACGACTACGACCATGACCATGACCACGACCACGACCAAGACAACCATGACCATGACGATGACTACAACCACGACCACGACCACGACCATGACGATGACTACAACCACGACCACGACCACGACGACCACGACTACGACCACGACCACGACTACCACTACCACTACCACTACCACTACCACTATCATGACTATGATGACGACTACAACCACCGCATCTACCACTACCACTACCACTACCACTACCACTACCACTACCACTACCACTACCACGACTACGACCACTATAATAAACAAGAAAAGAAGAAAAAAAAAAATTTTAAAACAACAACAACTACTACTACTACAATAAATAAGAAAAGAAGAAAAAACTACTACTACAAAAAAAAAACAAGAAAACTAAATAACAATAAACAAGAAAAGAAAAAAAAACTACTACTACTACAACAAATAATAACAATTAATTTCATTTTCTCTCTTCCTCTCCCTCTCTTATTTCCTCTCCCTCCCTCACCCTCTCCCTCTCTTTCTCTCTTTCCCTATCAGGTTTAATGTTTTTTCTCTCTTTTTCTCTCTCCTCTGCTTCTCTCATTTTTCTCTCTCCTCCCTCTCTCTCATTTCTTTTTCTCTCTTTCTCTCCCTCTCTTGTTTCCTCTCCATCCCTCACCCTCACCCTCTCTTTCTCTCTTTTCCTATCAGGTATATGGGTTTTTTCTCTATTTTTCTCTCTCCTCTCCCTCTCTCTTTTTTTTTCTCTCCTCTCCCTCTCTCATTTCCTTTTCTCTCTTCCTCTCCCTCTCTCATTTCCTCTCCCTCCCTCACCCTCACCCTTACCCTCTCTTTCTCTCTTTCCCTATTATGTTTAATATCTTTTCTCTATTTTTCTCTCTTCTCTTCTTCTCTTATTTTTTTCTCTCTCCTCTCCCTCTCTCATTTCTTCTCCCTCCTTCACCCTCTCCCCCTCTTTCTCTCTTTCCCTATTATGTTTAATGTTTTTTCTCTCTTTTCCTCTCCCTTCCCCTCTCTTTCTCTCTCCCTCCCTCTCCCTCTCCCTCTCTTTCTCTCTTTCAATGTTTCCCTCTCCCTCCCTCTCCCTCTTCCTATTATGTTTAATGTCTCCCTCTCTCTCCCTCTCCCTCTCTCATTTCCTCTCCCTCCCCCTCTCTTTCTCTCTCCCTCCCTCTCCCTCTCCCTCTCCCTCCCTCTTCCTTTCCCATTTCCTCTCTCTCTCATTTCCTCTCCCTCCCTCTCCCTCTCCCTCTCTTTCTCTCTCATTTCCTCTCCCTCTCTCAATACACACGAATTATACGTCAT
Organism: Lygodium microphyllum; assembly: GCF_053477565.2. Classification (NCBI taxonomy): domain Eukaryota; kingdom Viridiplantae; phylum Streptophyta; class Polypodiopsida; order Schizaeales; family Lygodiaceae; genus Lygodium; species Lygodium microphyllum. The sequence goes on from NW_028229526.1 coordinate 1,053,975, forward strand.
TTCCTCTCCCTCCCTCCCTCTCCCTCTCTTTCTCATTCATCTTCTTCTCTCAATACACACGGATTATACCAAAAACAAGTAAAAGAGAGAGAGAAAACTCCCTCTCGCTTTCTCATTTTCTCTCCCTCCCCCTCTCCCTCTCCCTCTCCCTCTCTTTCTCTCTCCCTCTCCCTCTCTTTCTCTCTCATTTCCTCTCCCTCTCTCAATACACACGAATTATACCAAAAACAAGTAAAAGAGAGAGAGAAAACACAAAAGCAAAGCAAGAATGGACAATGCACTCACCGTAAAGGCTCGAAGAAGGGTTTGGCGGCTCCTCTTCGCCCTCCGTACACCTTCTCCTCTTCTTCGCGAACAGCAGCGACGGCGACGGCAGCGATGGTGGTGAGAAGCCTTCTTTCTCCTTCTTTCTCTCTTTCTCTCCCTCTCAGCAAGATGGTCGCTCCCCCTCTCGCTCTCCCTCTCGCTCTCTCTTTCATGAATGCGTAAAAAATAACCCGCTCGAGTTTCGGCCTACGTTTTTTTCCTATGGGTACCGTCGCTATTTGCATCGCTATTTCGCTATTAGCATCACAAATGCGACGCTAATAGCGACCCAAATAGCGATGCCACTATTTGTCGTCGCTAACGCGTGTTGCTATAGCCTCATATCTTGTAGTGAAGGGCATTCAGATTTCTTAGATTACATCATTGTTTTAAGAAGGGCATTGTGGCATATTAATAGTTTCTTCAGGGCAAGGTGACAAATCAACAATTGCTTTGAGGATAGTTATAAGTATTCTTTGTTATAGGATGGAGCTTCAAATAGTTATATAAGTTGATTCTTCCACTTGATTAAAACTTGTTAGCTAACTTGATGGGACATATTCTGCTCATGAAAATTTGAGATCCATTTTTTATTAGTAAAGTGTTAGGTGGAAAACAACTACAACTCCTTAGTCAAGGCAAGGAAGCTCTAGTGTATGAAACTAATATTGTGTTGGGTTCTAATGTTTCACACATATGTGTACCTCTTACCAATTTTCACTACAACATAGGGTCCTTTGGGCCTAAATGGCACAATCATCATATTGTGAAATTTCTTTGGAACAATTGCAATGCATGGTCTTAACCTTTATGGATAGAGCTTCAAATTTCACAACATCATGTATGCATGTATATGTGCATCCACACTTTAAATCTCCTTTAAACTTGATACCCAATGTTGGGCTTCAAAAAATATTTGTTGAAACTTTTAGAATTTTTGATGGGTGCCATATTGATGCTTACATACTAATTTTAGGCATCAAGAAGCTCCATAAGCTGGTAGTTTTAAATATACCTTAACATCAAGATGATCGATAAGTGAGATGGTCCCATTTTATGGCCCATTTTTCTCTAAAGAAAAGAAGAAAAAGGGGTATTTTTCTTATGCAAGATAGACATCACATTCGACATCAAAACACAAAGAACACAAGCCATTTGGTTATCATATCTCTTGCATATATATATCTCTCAAAAATGAGTAGCAAAACTTGCTAATATTTTTAGTCAAGATTGTACACTGATTGCATCATCAAAAACTTTGATTAGGGGTGCATTTACTTGCGTTTATAAGTAGTTGATTGAACACTTCATTATTATGAGTCAAATGATGAACAAACTAGATGTATCTATGTGTATACCATCATTGGGCCAATGAGGAATTATCTAAACTAAATTCAAATTGCAATGATCACAGTGGTTTCTCTAACTTCTAAATGCCAAAATTCCGCATTATACTTTATGGTGCATGCTACCAATAGATAGCTTCAAGCTTAACAATTTAGACCTAGAAAACACAAATGTATTCCATGGCATGAAGCATTAAGATTGAAGGGCCAGCCTGAATAACTGACTGTTTCGATAGGTTGCTAATTGGCGTGAATGTCAATGATGCTAGTGAGTGGGCTAAGAGCTTAAGCTTGAGTTTATTTACTATTCTCCCATTGAAAGAACATAGATTACAAATTGAGCGGTGAATCACAATGCCAATGAGAGGGCTTTGAGCCTTAGCATGAATATCTCCGAAGTGAAGGTTAGGCCACAATTCAATGATGGATATAATACTTAAAAATTATCATCTTATCGAAGCGAGGGCTACTCCTCTCTCCTTCCATAAATGCCCACACATGCAAGGAGAAAAAAACATTTTCCTTTAATGATGCACTATGTTTCCCTCTAATGAATATATTTGTTGTAAATGTTTCTTGTCTCATCTCTCCCCCTCTCTCTCCCCACACCCTTTAAGCTCCCCGCTCACCTTGCAAACCATTTTGCCTCTCTAACCTATCCTTGTCACTTGCTATCACCACATTCTGTAGCACTGACCTACACTTTGCCATTATCGCACTTACTAGGATACCAATTGGATAGTGCTTAGCTACCAACTAGATAGTGCTCACCATCATCATTGTCATCGTCATACTTCTCTCCGTACTTCTCTTAGTGATGTCCATTAGGAAGTCAGAGACCTTGCTACAAGTAGTCAATGTGGTTTGGAAGGCAATGGATGACATCTTTGAAGTTAGAGACCTTGCTGTTGTCATGGCCATCTTGCATTGATGCATTGAGTTTTCTCGTGTGGGATCGAGTAATTAATGAAGGTAATGTCCAAGCTACCAAACCTAATGATGCTTAATCTATTCTCCCTCTAGAGCTTCCAAGACACTGACCTAATACCTTTACTATTTCTAAACTCAATCACAAGAAGGTAGAGGTCAATTAGAATAGCATTGTTAAAGTTCCTCCATTCTTTAGACCCCTCAAATCTAGTCTATAAGGGGCCTAAATCATCTTGAAGCCTGGAGGACTTGGGCGGGAGTCTGGGTGAATGCATGTAGTCATTTGATGTGGCGAGGGAAATAAGATGATAGCGAGACCATTTTGTTCGTCCCCAAATTGGCAAACACAATCTCTGGTGCATTTTTGTAGGTTGGGGTAGTGGAAGCTCCTCCTTTGGTAAGGAAAAATATCATATCATAGCCCCAAAGAGGTAGATATCTTCTCCTCTTCATCATATTTCTTCTTTTTAAAATCTATATTGTGTTTTTTAAAATCTATATTTATTCTTTTTAAAATCAATATTTATTCTTTTTAAAATCAATATTTATTCTTTTTAAAATCACCCAAGCAGTTTAAAATTTTCAATGAATTTGATCTTTTTTAAAGGAAATCTTTGAAAGGTTCCCAAATTCTCTTGTTGCATAAAATCACCCAAAACATTCGATATTTCAAAGCCAGTAGATGTCATTCAATGAGAGGGAGCAAAGTGCTCAACTCAGTGTTAAAGCTTTCAGAAGGGAGAACATAGAGGTGGTGGGTTCTATTGTTGAGCAAGAGGTTGAGGAGGATGCTGGAGGATGCTGGTGAAGTTCCCACAGATCTGCTCCCCTCCTTCCCTATTAGCAAAAGGCAATATGTTCTTATGTCCAATATCCATACCCTTTTTAACATCAAGAAGGACTACTGCCTAGCCATTGTTGCACAAAATCTAAGAACAGATTCTAATCTTATTGTATTGGATTGGGACAAGTATCTGTTTATGGATTCAAATGTCAAGGAAATGGAATACCTCTCCGAAGTGGAGACTTTGACTATGATATACAAGGATGCACTCCGATATTAGTCATCCATTCCTTCAGAGGAAGAGTTTGAGGCAACAAAAAAAAAATTGAATGCTTCTCACTTGGGCAGATCAAACAAGGACTTGACTCCTAAGTCCTTGCAAATCGGCCAATCATCCATTCAAATATGGAGTGAGGAGTTGCTTTTGTTAGATGAAAATAAGAAGGTTTATTTCACAAACTATGTTTATTTGGATATCATGTTGATTTCCATAAAAATTTTCCTAAGACTCACTAGGTATGTTTGCTATAATTTAGCTTGTCATGTACAAAGATGGTTTCATTGGCCATGCAGATGGCAAATGAAAGGGAGGTTTAGGCAAGGACTCTATCTTGGGCCATTACATCAAATACCTCACCTTTCTAAAGTTTCCGTTCCACCACAAGTTCTCAAAGGACAATGTAGAGTTCCCTCTTTTTGCATTGAAGACCCAGTCAAGATATCTTGGGGGATATCCTATTATGTGGAATGCAAACAAGATAATGTTTTTGAGAAATAGGAATCTACAAGAATTATTAGTCAATACCCTAGTTTCTAGAAACTACATCCCAAATATCACTTAGTGTACACATCATTTGGGCTTAGCAGAATCAAATATCTCAATATGCTTGCATAATATGGAAAAATGTGTTTTCTTAGATGTTGATCAACAATCTTTAAATGAACTATAGCAATAATTACAAGAAGAAGCTAGGCCATCTTCAAAGCCTCATGAGTAGACGAGTGAGCTTCATTATTGTATACTCAAGAATATTGGTTTTCCAGAAAAAGTGACTTGTATATTTGTTATATAAAATGATTCTTTCAAAAATAGATAATTGATAAGTGTTCCTCTATGTCAAAATTTCTATAAACACCTCAAGTATTTATGAGGAACTATTGGTTATTGATATCCAAGTTTTTCCTTGCCTTCGTCTAGTTTGTCTCGCCACAGTATATTTGATTGATGCATCAGAGTTCTCCAACGATTCTTTTCTTCTTTGTTTCTCCAAATGTTGCATTGCTTTGTTGATTTCAAATGTTCTTAGTGCTTCTTTTCTATTATCTCTATGGACAAGCTTTATGTATGTCCATTAGTGTAATTTTTCTAAAATGTTGGTTTTCTCTACTCCTCCATCATGTCTTGTATGGCTGAAATAGCCGGTACGCGCTTGATAATGGGTTTCTCCTTACCTTGAGTTGACCACACTGATAAACTACCATATTTCTTTGAAAACCAAGGGATGTTGTTAGATATAATGTGCTATCAAATCATAAGAAAGGATGCAAAATTAGTGCTTCATGCACCTCGATTAAGAAATTATACTTTATCAGATATTATGAAGATAATGTACCATGTAGTGGGTAATGTGTTGATCTATCCATGCACTAACCATTGAATGTTTTACTTGACTAGGATTATCTAAGGGTGTGGGGATAAAAATCTTCGTGCTTTCACACCCTCAACAGAGAGTTTCTTTGGCGTGTCTCAACCATCCTTTGATCTTTTCTTGTCCATTTCAATACTTAAATTTCCACCATGCAAACCAATGTCTAATAATTATTTCTCAAGTGCTACAATTGCCTTGACCTACGTGGACCTAGGTCACATTGTCCAAGCAAATTATATATACAAGAAAAGTAATTTCTCAATGATCCTGCATAGACCATGCATTGTGCAGCTATGGACTCGAGATAAGGGAATATCTAAGACTGCTCTCAAACTTACATCTTTCAGGTGCCTATTGGATGCCTTTTTCCAATTCCTTTTGTCAACTCCCTTTGTAGAATGCATGCAATATATGCATGACTCTTCAAATTGGCACTCTATTTTGAATCTTCCAAATCCTTGCATGTCCAAGATTCTCTCATTCCTTTGCTCACTAATGATTTGGGGTATATTTGTCTTGTGGAAAATCCAATGCAAGGTTTCAAAATCCTTGGATATAACCTAGAATACATACATATTATAAGCATGTGATACAACAACAATATTAACATAAGTAAACTTCCAATTTAAAATATATTGCTCATCTCAAAGGACCCCAAAGAGAATATATTGTTCTCAAACTGGACACTAAACCATTTTGGATTGTGATTTGAAATTGTTGGATCGAGTGCCCTATTCATCAAGGTGATGGTCACCCATTCTAGATTTTTTTCCTTCACAATCTGGGACTCATCGAGCTTGAATACAAATTTTAGGAGACCATCACATTCATCTAGAGCCAATTCAAATAATTGAATAGAGTATGATTGTAGGGACTCCAAGTTGTAAAATATATTTTTGTATTTGTTGTAAACCATTGACTCCCCTAGTGCCAAATGATACGTATCTCCGATATAAAATGGAGCTCCTAGGAGCTATAGAACTTCATCATTCACTTGTTTTCGCATTCTTTTGAGTGATGTTGGGTTTGGCAATATCGATCCTTGCAACTTAGATTCCTTCATCTTCCTATAAAGAGATTTGTAAATAGTTGTGTATCCCCTACTAGATATAGCTGCTTCATCCAACAAAGATTGCATATCACTTGATCTAAGTTTATTCCCTCTCAAGAAAATCTTCATCTCCTATTTTGCAAGATTTTGATACTTTGGATCCTTCAAGATTGCTTTGATAGCTTCCTTGTTTAGAAGCATTTTAAAGTGTTCAATTGATGCATCCATGCTTGAAGTCATTCCTTCATTGGGTTGTAGGATATTCCTATATTCATGATAAAAAATATTCCGTTATTATGAATTAGTTTAGAAATACTTTATGAGATGGATAAAAAAGTAACAAAGAGCTTACTTACTTCATTGCATGTATTCGTTTCTTAATACCATCACTTTGTAGCTTCATGTCTTGAATATTTTGAAGTTTCATAATTGTTTGGAACCCCCAATATTATTTCTTTAAGGCTCAATTGATCTCTCTATTTCTCCAGCTCTAAAATAATCTCCTTGTTCTACAATAATTTGTGCTTATATTGCTCTAATGTTTGCCTCAAAGAGGTATTCTCCTTCTCTAACAAATCTCTTTCTAACTTGTGTACATTGCTGATGGCATCCAAATGTTGAGTATATCCTAAGAGGCCATTATAACCATTTCCAAAGAAGCTTACTAAGGATGTAATATACCTAAACAAAGGCAAAGAGTTATGCAAAAGATCTTTTGGACATAGTTTTCCATCAATCCATAGATCTATATTCCTCTTTCCTTGCAACCTACAAAGTTCTTTGGATGTAGAAGACATGAGATAAGGTTTTTTTTCTTACTTAATGGCTCATACTTGCAAACAAGGTCGATATGGAGGTGATATGTGTCTCTCTTGTATCTCTTTGATGATGATTCGGACACCTCCATCTCCCTCTGTGATGTTGATTCCACCCCAACCATCCCTGTTGATTCCACCCCATCCATCTCCATTTGTGATGTGGATTCAGCTTTATCCTTCCTTGTTTGTGATGTTTGTAAAGTTGCTTTTAAAAGAATGAGGAAGAATACGTGAAAATCTTCCAAACATAATGTGGTTGGCACAACTCAGGGCTTCACGTAGTCTTTTGGCTCATCTTTTGATAAAAAGAGACTATGTCATTAATTCCAATCTACTGAGCACTAGGTACTTAATTCCAAGAGCTGACCTCTAAACTCTTAATTAAGGCTAATTGACAACTTAAAGGCTATGCACTAATTTGTGTATTTTTAAAAATGGGAAAAAATCTTGAAATTTTTTTACTTTTTAGCCATTTTTATTGATTTTTGAATTACCTATCTCTATGCTAAGGTTGAATTACCTTATTCCAATCCTAATGCATTAGGGAATTTCTTACCTATCACAATATTGATGGGAGTGAGCCTAGATCCCACACACACATCTATAATAGATTGATGAAATAATTTTCTACTACATATTACCAATAGGTAGTGCCTACGATAATATGTTGAAACCCAACATTTATTGAATTCAGAAATGAATTTCGATACTTGCGTTGCATTTAAAAACTAACACATTGTTGGTATAACTTATAGCCAACGATTTTATTTTCAAACATTTCTATCAAAGGTTATTATGATTAGGCAACAAATTATTCAACTAGAGAGGTGTGTTATCACATGTTACTATATACTTTTATATGGATGTGTATAGATAATCATACTTTTCCTTTATCAAAATAGTAAATGTAGGCATTCAAAATTCAAATTTTATGTAAGCAATCATTGTCATTTTGGGGGATAAAAAATGATCGTACTTTTGGCTTGGTTTGTTTGGGGACCCATATAATTAGCCTAAAAAGTAAAAACTCACCTAAAAGAAAAAAATTGATCATAACCCTTTTAAACAAATAATAGTTGTATGTAGTTAAAGTAAATGGATTCAAAACTTTGAGTGTTGGCACCAAAAGCCAAATGTTAGCAAATGATATATAGTTGAGAAATTTGGGAGATGTAATAAAAGAAACATTATTGTATGAGAGACATATAAATGATTGAACAATTTTTCTAAGGCTTTGTTGCTCTTCAATGTGCTATTCAAAATAAAAATAGATTAGAAAGAGAATGTCTCTTGTATCTATAAGCTATACCCAATATGAAAATAGAGCTTGAACATCGCAAAAATTGCTCATCAAGATGAGAACAAGAAGAATCCATGAAAAAAATTTCTTCACAAATCTGCAATAAGAGTTGAAATTTCAAATCTTCAATGAACAAGAATATTGACTTAGAGAGAAATATGTAGAAAATTAATCATACATAGGGATAAATACATACAAAGCATTAAAGTAAGGTATATGCAAGCTTGTTTCAATAACAGGGAAAAATATACATGTGGTAAATAGTCCGATGAGAGATGAGACAATAACATAGACAAGTACAAGAATAATGAGCCTAACATTGTATTGCATAGAAAGGATATACATAATATACAAGAACTATTGAACATAGGTATCTAATAGATGCCCATAAAAGTATCTTATCTACCACCAAGGAATATCTCACCCAAGACCAAACATAGACATTGTGTTCACATGTACAATCCTTTGTTGTTAAATACAATCTATCACATGTTGAGACCTAAAATGGGCCCGACACTGGCTCTAAGCACTAGCCGGGCCTCTCTTCACTTAAAGAACACACCCCCTCGGCCTCGTGACTAGGAGCGTCTAAGGGACACACTTCCCTAACCTCTATCATAAATTTCGCGTTTGTTTTGGATTGTAATCCAATGGTTAAGCCTTTCCCACACTCCTCAGAGGGAGTCCCTACACATATATTGGTGTAAAATACCTCGTAAGCACAGATAAAAGGAAGCACCCCTTGACTGAATGCCACAGCCCCACTACAGCTCTCCTACACCTCAGGGGTTAGCTTCTCGATGCGCCGCTAATACAAATAGCACGTACGTCATAAACTCCACTCTTGTTTTCAAACGTTCCAAGAGATATAGATATTTTCCTCACTAAATAGTCTCCAAGGAAACTGATCATCTAAACCTACAACTTAGGTATCTCACATACTCAATGTAGGTCATATGTATAAATACAATTGCAATGCATCCAGGAATGACACTATGAGTTGCATGCAATGCAACTATGTATGAACCATGGTGCTCAATCATTTTATGATTTAGAAATCAGCATTGTGAAGTGCAAAGACATTTCTTTCAATGATTTCAGTCTACACATAATGTTATGTTACTAAGAGTCAGCACCGAGCCTTCTCGTGCCACTAGACCCTCTTAAACTTAAATTATAAGCATTCCATATGATATGTACAATAAATAGATCATAATTTCAAATGTTATCAGCAACTAATCACCCTCAAAACCCCTCCCTCTTCCTACCATTCAGGTTATGCATGGGCTGATAGGTGTAGGAGATATTTTTTCATGTGTTTTTCTTGTAAAAGCGATAAAAACTATACTTTAACACAAAGACAAGGCTGAACTAAGGCTTATCCCTCATGTTCCATCCATGTCATACATCCATGTGTTGAGAAATAGGCAAATGATGTATGCTCCAAGAAGAGCTGTCCTGAATCCCATATGCATAGTGAAGAGAGTGGAGAAGCTGAAAAGTTATAAAGACATGTACTTGGTTCACTTTTCATGAATGCTATTTTGTACTTTGTACTTCAATGTGAGTCTCTGTCATGTCCTACTCGGGATTGTGTTTATGAGTCCAAGTACTCTATCTTGGAACCTAATTCAACCGAATAACAGTTAGTATCAGTTACCTACATTGTCATGGTTCTAGTCAATACATGCAAACCTCCATAGCTATAGCCATGCTCAAGATCCATTTTTTCTCAGACCATAAACATTAAGCATATTTTTCCTTAATTTTTTAATGTAAAAACCTAATTTTTTCCATTTTTCCACTATTTTTCTTCATTTATTTAGATAAAACTTTTGATATTTCTGATTTATGAGTTGGGACTGATCATAATCATTGAGAATTGACTTTATATTCATTTCTAATCAATATGAACTCCAAAATCACAACAAAACCCCTAAATTTTATCATTTTTATGAAAATCGCATAATTGAGGGTTTTGCATGTTTTGGTATAAATTATTAAATGATTGAATTTTTTGGTTTTCTTCAATATTTTTGATAGATTTCAGCATTATCAATCAAAAGAAACCATTTCCAAACAATTCCATCAAATATCTATCATAAAACATCAGGAGATTGCTAGGTTTGATTAGTTGGGTGGGTTGCTCACAGCCCCCCACCCCTCCTTCTCCCAAAACATCATGATGGGGGGCGGTGTCTGCTAATCGCCGATTTTTGAAATGCCCCACCCCCCACACACACAAAAATTTTAGGGGCCTCTTGGGTCCCCCTAAAGGCCATGCCCAAAATTTTTCCCCTTTTGGTCAATTTTGGTCTTGGCAATGTTCGGCTTCTCACATTCCTTCTATCCGGTAACCGATTTTGGATCTGAAAAATCTTGCATGTCCAGCTTGGCATCCCAAATGGCCAAGAAGCTATCTTTCTTCAATCCAACCATCAAAAAAATTATGAAAAATCCCCAACCATTGCAATGGTCGAAGTTTGCATTTTCGTCTTTCTCAGTCTCTTAAAATTGTTGAATCTTCATGTTCATCTTCCATCGGCTTTAAATTCCTGCATAAAATTTGCATTAGTCTGCTCCTTTTTGGCACTTTATGGGTGCTTAAATGCTGCTCTCATTGGCGACCACAGGATAAGGTGACTTAGCCCGTAGAATCCCACGAAATGATCTGCACAAACAACAACCAAAGAAAGCATCAAGCTGCCACAAAAAATATACTCAACAAAGCACAAGAACAGCTCTCACTCTACCCCTTGTGAAAGAATCAAGGCATGAGAATCCACAAGGGATAGGCCCAACATAATTTGACAGAAATCTAGAGCGAGTCAATAACCAACTGCTCTAATACTAACTGGCTAAAAAAACTATCAAAGAGGTCATCCTAGTGGTGATCTGAACTACTTACCTGACTTAGGACAAGTGGACTAGGACCTCCTACTAGGCGAGGACTCCCATAACCCGGTCATCATAGTTTTCTTGTAACACATTTTCCTCCCAAGGTTTCCATACTCGTGCATGTAAAAAGGAGGGAGCTGAGCATAGAGTGACCCAAGGAGAACAGGGCATTGGCCTCAGGTCCTGACTTGGCACCCAAGAGCCTACCAAGCTCTTGCGAGGTGACTTAATCCTTTTCTTTCACTCACTTTTGTTTTCGCTCCAACCTTTCCTTTTTTTTTAACGGTTAGCTGCTACCCCTAGGGAGACAAGGCATTGGCCCTAGGTCAAGGGCCCCGGGTCCTGACTCGTCCTCCCTAGCAACCTACCAGACCTCCGCAAGGCAATAATCAACTGCTTGTAGGAATTTTCTTCCTTTTTCTTTTCTAATTGAGGGGTTAGAACCCCTTTTTATACACCTCTGTAATTTTTATCTTTAGATATATTCAGAACTTGCTATTCTTTGCTATTTTAGCAGGCTTCTATATCTGCCTCACTTTAGCAGGGACTCCTAGGATAGCTGCCTAGCAAGCAGGAAGGACATGGTCACAAGGACTACCCTCTATCACAGATCTTTAGTGCCTAACAATGTCCTAACAGGAGATAGATGACTACTCAAATCTCCCCCATATATATCTAACCAAACCCTAGGACTTCATGCCTTGATTGTCGGTCCCCACAAACGAAAAGAAAATAACCCCAGTATACACATATAACACTATTAGCTTAAGAGAAAAACTCGGAAAGGCAACGGCACCACTTGGAATGGCCACAAGAAGCTCCTCTGCAGAGCAAAGGCTCCCTCCAGGCATTTCATCCAACTTGTGTGATGCAATCACTAAAACAAAAAACCATTAAATGTACCTACACCAAACAGACACATGGCCTTCTTGGCCTAACGAGATAAATGATATCGCAACAAAAGAAATGTCATAAATCATTGCGCTCTAGCCAAATATGATCTAGTTGGCATGCAAATTGCATCTTATCATATTAACCAAGCTAAACCAAAGTGACATAAGGTGTGAGGGGGGCTAGCCTCGTACCACATATGCATACCAACTCACTATGATTCCGTCATTGAGTTTTAATCTTGGACTGTTTGTATACCCACAAGTCCAAGCCTTCCCACTAATATAATGTCTATATGGGCTATTCCTTTTTTTGTGCTATTAGCTAAACGAATAACCTCCTTGGACGTGAATGTCTTATCATCCAAATAGACTGGTTTTTTCGGCTTCCCAAATGCCTCTCCTATAGAGAGATCCGTGGATTTTGGCTCATTTGACCCTTCCTTGTTTGCATTTTTGAATGCATCATTGTTACTACCTAAACTAGGTAGGGATTCAATCCTAGATCCATCACAACAATGCATCCCAGAGCGATGCATATTGCTAGATGTATTATTATGGCCTCTAGTCTCATCCACTTGCGAATTGACCATGTTATATCCATTGGGAACTCTTGGCTTCTCATCTATTCAGATAATACCTGCAAACAACAACAATACTTAGCTATGGCATGATGTCAAATATAGGAAAGGAAGGATGTTTAAGCAACTCACCACCAAGTTAATGAGAGAGGTTATGATCAATGTCCAGAAACATATCGATGCCGAGAGAATCAAGCCTCTTCCTCCCTCTCTTGCTTTGAGAGATCACTATCTTTGGACCTTGCTCGAATTTTTGTGTTTGCTCGAAACACCTCACTCATAGAATAGTCAAACTTGAGCTCAATTACATGTCTTGGAGCTTTTTTCAATTGCTTGAGTGATCATTCACTTATGAGCTTGAAGATTTTATTGGGTTTTATGCTCTTGTCTATGTACTTGATGTATCTTGGATGCTCGGATATCATGTACATGATATATTGAGCTTGTATTGCTCAATTGGCATTCAATTTTTTTCCGATGGAAGTTACATTGATATGATTGGATATTTTGCATTCGAGTAGAGCTTTGGGCTTTATGCAATTGAGCTTCTTTCATTGAGACAGTGATGCTTATTGGATGCAATTACTCTTGAGTGAGCTAATTTGATTTATGCTTTGGATCTAGCACCTATCTCTATTAGTGTGATATCAATGATGTATACACACTACTTGGCTATGTATTGAGCTTTGTTGCCCTTGCTCAGTGGGTCATGAATTCAATAGTTCTCTTTTATTCTTTCCAAGACCTCCTACATGCATGATGTATATGCCTACTGGATGTATCATTTACTAACACATTAAGGTTATGATATATCTTGATACTAGTTGTATGCGTCTTCACTCTACTAGTTGCTTCTACATGTCCTAGTTGTTTCCCCTGGATATTCCTAGTAATGGGAGCTTGGCATTTTGTTTGTTTTGCCCACAGTTGGATTCCTATATTGTTACATTTATTACAACCATGTTGTAGGTGTAAGTTTATGCATTATCTATGAGAGTAGATGCTTTGATTTGATAGTTCATTTTACTAGCAATTAGTAGACAGCCCTACACCTTGGTGTTTTCTTCTGTTTAGACTTTGACTTCATTGTGATTTGGGGCTAATTAGCCTATCTTCTTGTACTATACTTTCATTTTTTGTCTTGATGGCTGGTGGATCAAATGACAATGCTATCTTTAACATTGACAAATTGGATGCCACTAATAATAGCTACTAGAAGGCACAAATATGCAAAGTTTTGGTGCAAAAATTGCAAACTAAGCCATTGAGACATGAGGATGTTAAGCCCAAACACTTTGATGCCAAGGATTGGGCTGAATTGCATAAGCTATGTAAATCCACAATCATTTTGTCACTCTCTAAGTAGGTATTCTATAATGTTGTCTCTAAAGGGAACACTACATGGCAATTATGGGAGAAGATGCGTGGTATCTATGATAAGCATAGCCCTATCTCTTAGATGTATTGGCTTGAAGGAACCCATGGACCTTCTTATGAAGCCTAGGGGACTTCCATGTCCACCTACTTAAATGAGTTTTATTCTATTTTTAGCCACTTGACTTCATACAAAGGATTGACTTTGAGGAGAATCTTCTTGCATCAATTTTGACCCTATCTTTCTTATTGACATGGATATAGATATCACATCTGAAGATGTGAAAATAGGCAATGGATGGCTTCTAATTGAAAAAGGCATGATAGAAAGTTGCAGCATGACAAGATCTGTCAAATTGGATAATGACTTGGCATTGGGTATTGTTGGTATTAGATATGTGCACTTCAGGAGGTAACATCTTTACTTTGCATGATGTATGCCATGTTTTGGCTTTTACTAAAAGCCTACTCTTTGCAATTGGATGATGTAGGATTCTTTGTATCTTTTGGTGATTCCTCATGGAAGATTACTTGTGGGAATCTTGTCCTTGTATGAGGTGCCAAGTCTGGCACTCTTTATGCCTTACTTGCATTTGGGCGTATCAACCATCTTTTGGCAGTGTGACTGAAGTATCATATGTGTCATTATGGCAACATCGCCTTGGGAACATGTTATTAAAGGAAATGAAAATGCTTACCCGTCTATAGTATCTTTTGTCCCTTGACTATAAATGTTTTGATTCTTGTGATAATTGTCCTTATGGCAAGCAGACACAAAATTCACATAAGAAGTCTGGCATTGTGCATATAGATGAGCCTCTAGCTCTTGTTCATTTTGGTGTTTGTGAACCTATGCCTTGTTAGTCCTCGCTAGATGGTATGAAGTATTTCATTACTTTCATTGATAATTACTCATATAAGGTCTAGGCATACCCCTGTTCTGGGTATTCTCTTTCTATAATTGAATAATTCCTTTCAGTAGCACTCAATCTCTTGCTAGCATAATAAATTGGTCTAAACCATCCAGGTAACTTATCCTGCATAAGCATTGCTCCCACTGCAAGATCAGAAGCATCAAAAAATACATGAAAATATAAATCCCATATAGGAGGTTGCAACATTGGAGCCATCACAAGCATCTCCTTAAGAACATTGAAAGCCTTGTCTTGCTCTACCCTCCACACAAATTACATACCTTTCTTAGTCAATGTAGTAAGAGGGAAACAAATATGAGACAAATATCTCAAATACCTACTATGGAATTTCACTTCACCCACAAATCTCATGACCTCCTACACATTGGTTGGAGCTTTTGCCTTCCAAATCATAGCTATTTTCCTTCGGTCTATAGCCATTCCTTCGTTAGAAAGAATATGTCCCAAAAGTACACCCCACTTTGCAGCAAAAATAGATTTGAAAGGATTCAAAGACATGCCAAATTTTTTGCACTTTTCAAAACATAATCTAAGATGGTTTAATTCCAAATACATAAAAATCATCAATAAAGACCACTGTACCAACATAAGCTCCCCATTTTGTAATAAAAGAAGTTTTATCCATATCATCTAGATGCATCTTAATCTGATTATAACCTGAAAACCCATCCAAAAAACTATAAATTTCATATCCTACTACATCATCAAGCAAGGAATTAGTAAAAGGAATTGGAAAAGGGTCAATAATTGTAGCTGCATTCAACTTTCTACAACCCACACAAACTTTGATCTTCCCATTCTTCTTAGGCACTACAAAAATGGGAGACAACCAAGTCACCTCATTGGCTGGCTTAATGAATCCAACCCTCAACAACTTGTTAATTTCCTCCTTAACCTACTTAGCATAATTGGGGTTCATTTTAAACCTCTTTCAACAATAGGCTCAGCATCCTTTTTCAAGTTTATCCCCTATGTTAACACACTGCTAGATCATGTCTTTATAGTCATAAGCAAAAGCATCCTGAAACTCATGATATAATTTGATAAGGTCTTGTTTGAATGATTCCTCTACATTAATACTTATTTTGATGGGTTTTCCTTCCCCCTGCTCATTCAGGTTAACCTCCTAAACCTCATCTTCAACCACCCTTGTAGATCTTCTCATATTATGCTTATACCTTTGCTCAGCTTCAAGAATAGCCTTCTATCCTTTCTCTTCCTGGATATCAAGGTCATCCTTCTCCTTAACATCTTTAGATTGTTGATTTTCATGTTCTTTTCCTAATTTATTTTTAGGAAGACCAATTCCTAAGTCCTGAATTAATTTATTCTCCTTATTCCCTAACCTCTCCTAAAATGTAGGTTGCTTTTGAGCTTCAGAAAACTGAATGAATGTTATCCAGACAGATTTTAGACTGCAGATTGACCAATTTGTTGGTCCAGAACTGCATTTCCCCCAATTATAGGAGACTCGATATTCTTGAATGATGCCATCAACATCAATCTCAAAGATAGGAACTATAGAGAGATTTTCTTGCAAAAATAATTTCTCTTTATCATCTTCCACCTCATCAACCAGATTAATAGTTTGAGCCACTACATGTCTAGCAGAACTTTTCAGCATGACTTTATTGATTGAGTATAATCGAATCTCCTTAAGCCCCCAAGGAATACATGCATAATCATTTCCCCAGTCCTGTTTCAACTTGGCCAACTTGAACCAAGGTTTGCCGAAAAGCATGTTCTAAAAATCTCCAATTTCTAACATCCTTAAAACCACAAAACTTACCCTGAACTTCAAACCTGCCACTTTAATCAATTGGTTCCGTAGAATACCCAAAGGTTGTAATCTTCTCTGATTTGCCATCCTAACCTAAAATGGGGCCGGTAACAATTCCTCTTGTTTTGTTGCCAAATATGTATGCTCAGATAGTATGTTAACCCCAGACCCACTATCCAATAATACATCATCATGATTCCTTGTGGCATATTCCATTTGAATTGTAGGGACTTGATAATCCACACCTCTTGCTAAGTTGGGATAATTGACTGACAATTAGGGACTACCTAATCCTAAATTGCTTTATTATTAAACACTTCCTATTATTTTTGCCCGATCTTCAAGAACAGCTTTTCTTTAAACCCTAGAATCAAATCCAAAATTTGTTCTAAAGTTAAGTCCAAATAACACTTTGCTAGAGCTTGAAATAGCTCTTCCGAACCTCCTTGCGATAACTTTCCAAAAACTGTACTTTCAAAAAACTGTTCCAACTGATCAAGAAACTGATCCTACTTTCAGGATAATACTCCTACTATTTAGGAAAATGCTCTTGTTGTTCAGGAGTTTGAATTCTTGAGTATCCTTTATCATCAAATTGCTCAAATTCTTGTTTTTCAGCAAGTTTTTGCAACTTCTTTACTTTCCTTTTGGCCTTTTTTCTTATCCTCTCATGTTCCTACCAATCAATCTTTGGACCTACTTGACTCTGAGTAACAACTAATACCAAAGTTTGATAGGACAGTCCTCAACCTTAATACAATTAGAAAAATCACATTCAACATGCAAACTTACCGCACTTAATTTTCTTGACACATCCTCTGCCCCTTTGGGAGCTATTTTGGGATATATTTTCCCACAACCAACAATATTCGAACCTTCCAAAGACTAGTACCTTTGCTCATTTTGGTCTGGAAGCTCTATGAGGACCACTACAACAGGGGCATGTGGATGTTGTGGATGAGATGCTCCTGCAGCTCTTCCATCATTGCAAGACCTTGCTATTGGCATTCCTCTCTCAGTCATATGCCTTGCCCAAAGCTCACAATTTGGTCCAACAAAATGCCCTTGAACTCCACAACAATGGCATGCTCCCATTTGAGTACTTTGTTGATGTGTCTAAAAATTTTCCCAAGGCTAGCTTTCGTGCATTCTCCTCGGTCCTCTAAACCCGAGGAGTCTACCTATAAGAAATCATCTATATAACGTGCATTCAAAGGTATTAAGAAATACCCTTTCTTTACATACTAGAAGGTCTTAAAATGATCCCTTTTACTTTACTAAACATACATATTTTTTTCAAATTATAATTAGAAGTCCCTTTTGTAAATATTATCATGTAAATTTTACTAAATATAGTACCCTTTCTTTTGAACTCACATGGTATCTTACATGTTCTATAAGGTGGACTCCCCGGGCCTTTAAGGTACTATGTCAAGCATAATCTAATTAACTACAACTGGCTGCATAGGTCTAGGCCTAAGCTATATCATTGGCATATGTTGTATCATCCTAACATTAGGATTGTACCAATAGTTTCAGTTTCATGGTCATACCTTTGGCAAATTTCACAATATTTTTCTTTCTTCTTAGTGTTAGAAAAACCTAAATCTTTCAACATTTGCTTAATCTTCTTATCCAGTTAACTTTCAACGGTCTTTTTCTAGTTTTATCTTTTGCCTTCTTACTTTTGGTCTTGGATGAAAGTGATTTATTTTTCTTCTTCTTGTACTTCTTTCTAGACTCATCATCATCTAAGTCACTAAAATCATCCTCTGATTCTAAACTGTAGTCACTCTCCTCCTCTTCAGTATCACTTTTTTTAACCCTCTCGTTGCTTTCACAAAGAAAGCTAGAAAATTTTTCTAAAAATTGACCATATTTAAAAATGGTAAAGAGAAAGCATGTTTTTTATAAAAGTATATTTTAAATTTAATACTATATTATTATTTATATTAAATATATTAAATCAAATAAATCGATAAATTTAAATATTAATGTATTTTTCACATTATTACTAAAAATAAAAATTTAAAAATAAGATAATAATTATATATACTATATAAATATATATTATTATACATTATGCTTACTATATAGGTTCACTTTAAAGATTATAAATATATGATAATTATTTAAGAATATTAATTTATCTAATTTTACCTAATAATATGCTCATCGCAATACAAAATACATTACTTCCCTACCATCTATCTACCAAGCACAGTGCGATAAATACTACATGTAATACTTATTATAACAAGTTACAATTATATGACGAATAGGCAACAAGAATACACAAATAAATAGATATAAAATCATCTTATCTTCATAGCAATTTCCATAACACATATAAGTGGACAAGAAAATAAATATATTATGGATAATTATGTAGTTCCAAGATAAGATATCGAATTGGAAGAAATTGTGGATGATAATCAAAAGATCTCAATAATAACCTATGAAAAGATTTTTGATTAGTAATATAATAAGCTAAGAGAGAGAGAGAGAAAATGGATTCTAAGATGAGTGTAAGAAGTTAGTAACCTCAAATTCAGTCTAAGGTTGTGAATTATGGAAGTTACTTATCACCATGTGTGGTCTCCTACAATGCCCTGTAGAGAAAAGTGCAATGAGATATAGAGTGAAAAATGAGATAGTCACATATACAAATGATGAGGCTACTCTTGTATTTCATAGAAATGACACACATACACATAGATACGTATATAGTTGTCAAGAATTGTGTGGTGGGGGGACTTGCTTGAGGAGCTGCTGCGTCAAACACAAACCATACACACAAGAGAAAGCTCACTCAAGAACACACAAAGAGAGAAGGAGGCTTAAACATTGTTTTGTTGGTTTCTTCTTCTTCTTCCACACACAATACAATATACACAAAGTATAGATAAGATACAACATAAAGGAAAGTGACCTACTAAGTCAAATAGTGTATAAGTGACTACATTAATCGATTGGCACTATAACTATGCCAACTGTGGATAGGTGCAACAAACTAAATATAATAAGTGATAAATCAGTGGCCATGTAAGGATCCTAATGACCACCGATGTGCTATGTGTTGAGAGTGAGATTTAAACACCTAGGAAATGTCAAATAAGTGCCAACAAATTTAAAGCGAAATTTAAAGACCCGCGGAAGCAGCAAACACAGATCTAACAATTTTTAAGTGGCCATGGAAGATGGGAATTAAGATTACTTCAAAAGACCAACCTTCGTAGTTGCTGTAGATTTTTTATAATTTTTCCACGTATCGAACTGAAGCAGGATAAGTTCCTAACTGTTCACGACTTCAAGACAAACGCACAGAATTTTCCACTGTTCAGGACTTCAAGACAAATGCACAAAATTTTCCAAATGCAAAATCGGTGCTGGACGTGGAAGAAGTGGGAGGTCGGGACATTTGAAGGGTCAAATTTGACCAAGATATGAAAAGGTATGGGCCTTTGCGGGCCTAATGGGCCCAAAATTTCATGTGAAAGGGGAGGGGGGGAGGGGGGAGGGGGCTTTTTTTTTTAAACGGCGTCAAAAAATAGCTGCCCCCTCCCCCACACCATGACGATTTGGAAGAAGGAGGGATTGGAGGCAAAGAACAAGCCATTGCTCTAATCACACTAGCAAATTTCTTCAATTTTTCACTCCCTATCGCCACTCTCTGCTCGAATAATGGCTACCCAGTTGTGAAAATTAGAATTTAGTCTTTCTTTCTCCTCTCTCTCTCTCTCTCTCTCTCTCTCTCTCTCTCTCTCTCTCTCTCTCTCTCTCTCTCTCTCTCTCTCTCTCTCTCTCTCTCCAAGAGACCATTCAAGCGAGAAATAGAAAGAGAAGAACGGGATGAAGAATGCTTGTCTAGCATGCAATGGATTACTGCAAGATGTTGAGAATTGATATTCCATTCCATGTAAAGATCGATAATGGGTCCGATGGCTATCCACACATTCAATTTTCATGACCTGAAACACGCAATTTAGTGGTATGTTTATTTTATGAAGAAAATGTGCTTGTTTTTTACCATGTATGATCCAAATGAAGTGCATAATGGAATGAAAAATTGTATGAACCTTGTTTGACATGTCTTTGAGGGCTCTGAGTGATAATATGCCAAGTTCTACAATGCCCTTAGTCGGCTCCATATAAATCTCATCATGTAAGAAAAGCCATCTTAACATCCATCTAATAAAGATCAAGCTGAGCAACCAAAGCAAAGTACCAAGCATAGTATAGTCATATTCACCACATGAGAAAATACTTCATCAAAGTCCACACCATGCTCATGCTTGAAACCCTTAGCAACCAATCTAGCATTATATGCTAGCTTAGGCGTCTAGGGATACTTGTCAACTTGTACACCCACTTGCATGGCAAAGCATGCTTGCCACTACACTAGGCAAAGGAACGAAATCCCACGTATGATTTGTTTGCAATGAGTCATACTCTAATTGCATGCCCCTCTCCCAAGAGTGAATATCACCTCTAAGCATGGCCTCATCATAAGTAAGAGACTCACCAGCATTGGTCACCATAACATAATCCACAAAGGACGCAAATCACTCAGGTTGTGGGGCCTCGAGATCCAACTGGTTAGGCGGCTCTATGGCGTCGAAATCTATAAATTTGGCCTCCTTCATGCATTTTTTGCGGCTCCCAAGTCACATAGTTGTTTTAGAATGCCAAACCTTGCGGGGATTAAATGGGGGGTCAAACGACCTCCTATCGACTGCATTGCATTCCTGGCATCAAACTCTATCTAGGAAAACTCTAGCTTACCAATCCGCAACCCTTTTATTTACCATGAAAAATTGGTCTTTTATGCCTCTTGGGCCACTTTTCCGCTTCAAAAATGGGTCCCAAAACCTAGCTCTCATTGGCGATCACGGGATAGGGTGACTCAGCCCATCGAATCCCATAAATTGATCTCTACAAATAACAACCAGAAAAGGCATCAATCTACCACAAAATAGAATACTCAACAAAGCACAAGAACAACTCTCACCCTACCCCCTGACAAAATCAAGGCATGAAAATCCTCAAGGGATAGCCCAGCATAATCTCCAGAGCACTAACCAACTACTCCAACAACACAGATTGTGGCTAAAAAGAACCATCAAAGAAGTCATCCTAGGTGATGGCTTGAACTACCTATCCAACTTAGGACAATTGGACCAGGAACTCCTACTAGGCGAGGACTCCTATAGCCTGGCCAGCATATATTTTCTTTCAACACATTTTCTTTCAAGTTTCCATGCTCGGGTGTGTAAAAAGAAGGGAGTTGAGCGTAGAGTAACCCAAGAAGAACAGGGCATCTGCCTCAAGTCCTGACTCGCTACCCAAGAACCTACCAAGTGCTCGTGAGGTGACACTTCAATCTTTTTATTTTTCACTCCAATCATCCTTACTTCTTTATTTCTTGTTGGCTAGCTACTACCCCTACCCTAACCCTAGGACTTCATGCCTTGATTGCCGGTCCCAAACATAAGAACAATTCTTCCCAAATATGTAAACACATATAGTACAAAATGAAAAGTACGTGAAAAGGAAAAATATCACCTAGATTGGGCCACAAGAAGCTTCTGCATAACAACAGGCTCCTTCCAGGTTCCGCTAAATTTGTCTAGCACAGCACTAAAACAAAAACATTAACTGCACCTGCACTAAATTGACACATGGCCCTCATAGCCTAACGAAATAAATGATATTGCAACAAAAGAAATGGCCCTCTTGGCTTTAAAAACATAGATCATTTTGTTCTAGCCAAATATGGTTTACTTGGCATGTAAATTGTATCTTATCAGACTAATCGAGCTAAACTAAAGTGACGTAAGGTGTGAGGGCTAGCCTCATACCACATATGCATGCCAACTCACTATAATTCCATTATTGAGTTTTAATCTTGGACTGTTTTAATATCCACAAGTCCAACTTCCCAAAGACCTCCCCTACAGAGAGATCTATGGATTTCAGCTCATTTAACCCTTTCCTATTTGGATTTTTGAATGTGTCATTGTTACTACCCAAACTAGGTATGGCTTCAATCCTAGGCCCATCACATCAATGCATCCCAGAGGGGTGCATATTGTTAGATGTATCATTATGGCCTCTAGTCTCATCTACTTGGGGATTAACCATGATATATCCACCTAGAATTCTTGGCCTCTCATCTAGCACACCATCCATACTTTTAGAGATTCTGGGCCTCCAAACCCATCTCCTTTTAATCCTTGCATGGCTCAATTGGCTGCCACCACTCCTTCTATTTTTATATTCTTTCATGATGACCGATCTATCTTGGTTCGCTTGTTTTCTACTACTTTCGCTACATCGGATCCTTTTACTAGATCCAACTCTAGGTGGATCTTTACCATGATAAACTCGAGGTTCCCTATCACCTAGACTCCCAATACTTGAGATAGCCCCATAATATTGTAGCATATATCAGCTATGTTTTGGGCCGTCATCTCATTGCCATGATTTTGTTTCAAACTTAGACCATTGAGGGGTTGCTTAATCACTCTACTTTCCCTATTAGGTCTACACCGATTTCCATCTAGCTCATGGCTTTGGGACATGGGATTGGCTACACTAGGAGGCCAGGGCTCATGGGCCTTAGGCTCTTTATAGTTAATACCAGGCTCCCTAGTATACCTGTCATTTGCCCCTCCAACATAACTAACATTCAGAAAATATTGCCAATCCTTATGGATTTCAAGGGTGTGGGAAAAACTCCAATAGCTCTCCCAACTCCTCTGAACATAACTCTCATAATCATATGCTTGAATCTTTGCCTCCTTCAGTGACTTAGGGTTTCTCATCCTAACTTGAAACTCCGTATTTATTTCCAAGCCGGTGATAAAGAGTTCACCAAGCACATCTTTTGGTAATTGACTAACTTTCCTTGGCCAAAGCTTTAGAATGTCATCAAAGGCTCTCGTGTACTCTTTGACGGAGGTATATAACTCTTGCTGAATTTGTATGAGTTGTCCCAAGACTTGAGTCATGGGAACCTTCTTTTCATATTCATCCAAAAATCTATCACATAATTCCTCAAATGATTTGATTGACCCTCTTGGGAGGCTCCAATACCATTTCTTGGCCTCTCCCTTTAGAGTACTCGAAAACATGAGCATTTGATGTATATCATCGAACCCACTTGCAAGGCAAGTTAGGCCATTTTCTTTTAAATGCAATATCAGATCCTCATGTGATAGCCCATAAAACACTGTGAGATCCCTATCAGGAGAAGGGCATTTAGCTCTCTTCTTTGGAATCAAGACTAGGTCCTCTGGATCTTCATATCAGGAGAAGGGCATTTAGCTCTCTTCTTTGGAATCAAGACTAGGTCCTCTAGATCTTCATATTCATCTTGACCTAATCCTAGCATCTCAAGGCCCCTAATCTCTTCCGTTTCCATCTTTATCGGTGTAGGAAGGTTACTTGCTCCATGGACTTCCCTATCTGCCAACTCACAGAGTGGTCTAGGGATCTTCAATACCTTGCCCATTCAAAGGCCATTCCATAATGGATTTATGCATAAGCTTTTCCCCCTTATCTAAAGCAGATATACTAACATTATTTAGAGCTTGAGGATCGGGTCTTTTGAGCAACAGCTTTCCCTTAACAACTCGGGGTTCCAACGTTCTTGTGAGGTCTAATATTTCAACATGGTGACCCAACACATGGGACATTTCAGCCACAAGTAGATTCCATTGTGTGTCGAAACTTTTCCATGGCATTACGGCTTTAGCATAATCGTTGGTCGATGCCATGACTACCATGATTGCCATGGGTTCCAACATGCTTGTTGCATATCTTCTAGAGTAATGGTTGGTTGCACATAATGGTTCTTGAATAGAGATTGCACCAAGGTGAACCTCGGCCCTGAACCTCGGCCCATGAGATCATGCTAGAGAATGGACTAACCACTAAATGCTTACTTTCCACACCACATAGATCATCTCTCGTAGAGGATTCAATCACTATGTAATTGATTAGGTCCATTAGGAGATTTTGAATAGGGCAAGCCAAGTGTTTGAGACCCTAGGCAAACCCCATTTTACAAATACTTTAGTGCATTCCTAATGGACAATGTTATAAATTTTAAGTCCC
Source organism: Lygodium microphyllum (assembly GCF_053477565.2). Lineage (NCBI taxonomy): Eukaryota > Viridiplantae > Streptophyta > Polypodiopsida > Schizaeales > Lygodiaceae > Lygodium > Lygodium microphyllum. Next base: position 1,078,738 of record NW_028229526.1, read on the forward strand.
TTTTCGGCAAAGGTTCGAAAACCACCACTTATTAGCAACTCCCAAAAAACGCACCACCTGTCGGAACCTAAAACAGGCCCGACACTGGCTCTATGATACTAGCCGTGCCTCTACTACACACCTAAACCACCCCACATGGCCTTGCGGCCAGGAGCGTCTAAGGGGTATACTACCCTAACCTCTAATATAGAACTTTGCATTTGTATGGATTGTAATCCAACGGATAACCTTTCTCACACTCCTTAGAGGGACTCCCTATATATATCGATGTAATACACCACGTAAGCACAAACAAAGGGAGCTCCCCTCAGCTGATTGTCGTGGCCCCACTACAACTCTCGTACACCTCTTTTAATGAATACATAAAGCACCTACAATATATTCTCCCCTCTTTTAATGAATCGATCCAAGAGATATAATATATTCCTCACTGAATATTTCCTAGAGAAAATGAACCACTAACCCTACAGCTTAGGGCACCTCACCTTCTCAACATAGGTTATTGTTCATGAGAACAATTGCTATACATCCATGATGATACCATGTGTTGCATCCAATGCAATAGTGTATGATTTATAGTGCTCAAACATTTTTATTCATTAACAACCAGTATTGTGAAGGTGCAAAAACATTTCTTTTCATGCCTTTACTCCAAACCGCAATTGTTGATGCGTTGTATATAGGGCCAGCACCGAGCATGCTCGTGCTACTGGACCCTCTTAATTTTAAGCCACACGTGTCCTATATGCTATGCATCAGAGGATAATCAGAATTCAACGTATTTTAAGAACTTAACACCCCCTTCTCCCTACCGCGTAAGATTATGCATTCGATGGTAGCTTCAGAGAGCTATTTTCATGTATTTTTCCTTCATAAAAGCATTAAATACCCACTTTAACATAGAGACACGACTATCTTGAGGCTAAACCTCATGCCTGAGCCTTACCATACATGGACTGATGGCCCAATTAGTTTTGGTCTAAGCACCATTTACTAAAGAAGATGCCATTGCCATACTTATAAAATCTACAAGGAAAGTCTTTTCAAGTCTTCTAACTACCCTAATAAATGTACCAAATCCTACACTTGAAGCTGTCATACAATTTTATCTAGATGAGGAGAAAAGAAATCAAAAGGAAGGCAACACCAACCTAGCATCTACCTCAAAAACCCATGATCAACTCTTAGTCCATACTGTTACTACTAAATGTTCCTTTTGCAATAAAAAGAGACATATTATAGGCAATTACTAGAAAAAATATCCCAACAAGATGAAGGTGCAACCAATGTAAGCAAATAGGACATATCACCAATAAATCTCCTAACTCCCTTGAAGTACCAAAAGAATTGGAGGCCAACTATGTCTCCAAAGCATCTGGTGGCCGTCTTTTTTAGTCTCTATTGTATCATCTTTCCATAAACATCCTTGTAGCCTATCCCACTGCTTCATTGAGGGGGGAACCATTTCCATGCTATTAATCCAATGCCACCTTGGCATTGAGGGGGGTGTTAGAAGTATAGCATGGGATTAACCTTGTGTAAGCAAGGATGCACAAGGGAAGGTGAGGTGTGAATGGATTGAAGGGCAAGGGAAACACTAACCCTAGCCCACAATGAGGCTATATAAACAGCCTGAAGATCAGTCTCAAGCAGATATGAGAGAGTGTACCTTAGTTGTACTTGAGCAACTTACTAAGCAATATCTTTTTCTTATACTTGAGCTCTCTTCTCCCTCTTGTGCATACATTTTCATGCTTCCACTCTGATACTTCAACATTTGCAATCCTACTTCCCGTAGATACTATTTATATCATGTTTTTTATGGTTCTACATCTTCCCAAGACATTATGTTTATGCTATCAAAATTTTTAATCTTAGACAAATTAATGAGCAAGATTAACTTCCAACCTTAGCCCAAGTTTAGGATATAATTATTAATCATCAATTTTCCTACATAGTTGGTTAGATTATTTACTAGGTCATTATATTGAAAAGAGGAGGCTAAACATTAAAGGCATATAAAGAAAAATTTGCATTCAAATTGGGCATCCGTCCTCACTAGTTTTCACTAGGGGCGAGGAGCTTGGCAAGAAAGTGAGATGACAAAGCTTGTTGAAGCTAGTATCAGCCCTCTCATTTATTATCTTACTTTAAGATGTCTTTGGGATCAAGCTTAAGCACTTGTTCAAGCTTTATCAATTATAGCTTGTCAAGATATTCCCTACTCTCCCTTTGAGAACATGGCAAGGTAGTTTCTCCATCTCATTGAGGTGTTTATGAGACCGCACTTGAGCACATGTTGAAGCTTGTATCAACCCTATCTAATTTATATGACTTTTTGATATGTCTTTAAGACTAAGCTTATATGAACCCTCTCTTTATGGGGGAGGATTTTACTAAGATAGATTCTCGAATAGATTCGCGGTTTCTCATTTGTCTTTGATATGCCTTTGAGACAAAGCTTGAGCATGTCTACAAGCTTGTATTAACTATCTCCTTTTTATAAGACTTTTGAGATAACTCTGAAAAAGAGCTTTTATGAGTCTAAGGTGTCTTTGGGACAAAGCATGAAGCTTATATCAACCCTTTATTTCATTAGGGGGCAAGGATCTTGGCAAGAAAGTAAGATGACAAAGCTTGGGCACATGCTTTCAAGCTAGTATCAACCCTCTCCTTTATAATGTCACTTTAAGATGTCTTTGGGATGAAGCTTGATCACATGCTCAAGCTTGTATCAACCCTCTCTTTATCCGGAAAGGCGTTTTGTCAAGACATTTTTCCACTCTCCCTTTGAGGGCATGGTAAGATGTTTCTCCCCTCATTGAGATAGCTATGAGACAATACTTGAGCATGTGCTCAAGCTTGTATTAATCCTATCTATTTGATATGAATTTTTAATATGTCTTTGAGATAGAGATTGAGCATATGCTCAATCTTGTATCAATCCTCTCTTTATAGGGGAGGATCTTGGCAAGATAGATTTGTGAATTGTTCTTTGCCTTTGAGATGCCTTTGAGACAAACCTTGAACATGTGTATAATCTGTTTAGCCATATCTTATTGGTAAGACTTTTGAGACAACCTTGGAAAAGAGCTTGAGTACATGATCCAATTTGTACCATCCCTCCCTTGCTAGGGGGGGAAGGGGTGAGGTGGAGAAACTTGGCAAGATAGTGGGACACAGCTTGAGAACCTTGTCAAGTCTATATAGGTCCTCTCCATTTTTATGTGACTTTGAAATCTCTTTAGGATGAAGCTTGAGCATGTGGCAAATCTTGTATCAAGCCTCTCTTTATGGATGGGGGAGGAGATTGGCAATATTTGCATGCACCACAATGGTTTCTTCTCTCTTATTGAGATGTCTATGAGATAGAGCTTAAGCATGTGCTTAAGCATGTATTGACACTATTTGTTTTATATGAATTGGGCGAGAAGCTTAGCAAGATGGTTTCCCCTTTCCCTTTGAGGGCATGGGAGCATGTGTTCAAGCTTATATCAACCCTCCCTTTCCAAGGGAGGAGCTTGGCAATATTGTTTCCCTTTTATCTCTGAGTGCAACACAGTAGCTTATTCTCTCTGATTGAGATTTTTATGAGATAGAGGTTAAGCATGTGCTTAAGCATGTATCAATACTGTCCTTTTTATATGAATTGGGGAAGAAGCTTGGCAAGATGGTTTTCTCTCTTCCTTTGAGTGCATGGTAAGATAGTTTCTCCTCTCTCATGAGATGTCTATGAGATAGTGGTTAAGCACATGCTATAGCTTACCTATCTTTTTTATATGTGCAAGATGCAACACAAAATGGGGTGTGAAAAATCCCTAAGAATTAGGGGTGTTGAATTAGGGTTTCATGGCTATAAAATGTAAGGTATGGAAAACCCTAACAATACACATGAATCATCTTTTGTTTTGAGTCTCTTCGTGTTCTCCCTCTCTCGCTCAAGTCCCTCTTTCTGTAATTCCTTATTTGGGGATAGGGGAGGGTAAACCCTTCCCTCACCCCTAAATACTTCAGCAACCACGTACAGCATTTCCTTTGACCTTTGGAGATACAATCCATGGTGTTGTCCCTAATGCCTTGTCGCGGCAACATGGTGGTGCTCCCTATATTGTCTCCTTCCTAATTGCTCCTATTGTTAGATGCCACTTGAGGGTGGTTCTATCGTGATTCCACTCTATCCACATCCCCTTTTGGAGGTAGGTCTACTTGTGCCTCTCAACTCCTTAGCCCTGTTATGAGCCTTCTAGACGGCAATCTCTATCACTCTATGGGTTGCCCAATGGCTGGGAAAATCTCCCTCCTTTACTTGGCATGCTACCCATGACACATCATGCATTCTATACTACTACCAAGACATGTGTTGAAACAAGGAAGGGCTACCTCCCACTCAGGTGTGGCTGGAAACTAGGACCTTGGTCCAAAGTTTTTGGGTAGTCCAGATAGTGACTAGTTGAAGTCTGCAGTTTCAACCAATCCGAAATCTGAAATCCCAAAGTCTACACTCATTCTCGGGTTTTTCCTCTTCCACTCCTCACCCACTACCATGGCATAACCCCAATGTCTTTAGCAAAAGTTCTCAAATTCACGAATTTATCAAGATGAAGACTTGTGGCAATTGTTATGCAGCCAATGATGAAAAATCACATAGGAGCAACAGGTGTATGGGGAGGCACAAGGCCAAAAGATACCTAAGAGGAGTGACCTCAGCCAATAATGTGCCCATGGATCAAGGGTTGTAACAGTGCCAAGCTAGTGTTCACCTGCTTCACCTTTATCTATTTGATATATTGTAATTGAATATTATATTTTCCTTATTGATGCACTATAACTCACTACAAATTTTTGCATACTTGGGATTTGCATTGTAAAATGGATAAGACATTTGACCTTTATCAAGGGACACCATTGTGGGATTCAATTCCTCTTTGTGTGTCATGTGTAGGAGGCAAGGGAAAGTGGGGTGTGAAAAAGCCCTAAAAATTAGGGGTGTGGAATTAGGGTTTCATGCCTATAAAATGAAAGGTATGGAAAACCCTAAGAATACACATGAATCATCTTTTTTTCTAAGTCTCTTCATGTTTTCCCTCTCTTTCTTGAGTCCCTCTTTCTATAATTCCCTATTTGGGGATGGGGGAGGGCAAACCCTTCCCTCACCCCTAAACAATATTTTTTTTAATATGTCTTTGAGACATAGCTTGAGCACGTGCTCAAGCTTGTATCAACCACATGGTCAAGCTATAATTCAAGGAGATCTCAGAAATAGGGGTTGATATCACCTTGAGCACATGGCCAAGCTCAACTAGTTTGTAGAGATTTCAAAGAGAGGGTCCCTCCAAGCTTGAGTGCATGGCTTGATAGAGATCAAGAAGATAGCTTGAGCATGTGTTATAAGCTTGAGCATGTAAAAAAACCTATTTCTATAAGCTTGAGAACATAACCAGTGTATGCAACAAAGACATATTATAGACATGGACAATGTTGAGCACATGAAGAGGGCCTACTTCAATGAGATGTCTCCCCCTCCTATGGATTCTCTATCTCTCCCCTCTCACCCGTGTGTGTGTGTGTGTGTGTGTGTGTGTGTGTGTGTGTGTGTGTGTGTGTGTGTGTGTGTGTGTGTGTGTGTGTGTGTGTGTGTGTGTGTGTGTGTGTGTGTGTGTGTGTGTGTGTGTGTGTGTGTGTGTGTGTGTGTGTGTGTGTGTGTGTGTGTGTGTGTGTGTGTGTGTGTGTGTGTGTGTGTGTGTGTGTGTGTGTGTGTGTGTGTGTGTGTGTGTGTGTGTGTGTGTGTGTGTGTGTGTGTGTGTGTGTGTGTCCATGCGTGCATGTGCGTGCACATGTGCACATGCGCATGTGCGTGTGTGTGTGCAACAAAGACATCTTATAGACATGGACAATGTTGAGCACATGAAGAGGGCCTACTTCAATAAGATGTCTCCCCCTCCTATGGATTCTCTATCTCTCCCCTCGCACTCGTGTGTGTGTGTGTGTGTGTGTGTGTGTGTGTGTGTGCGCGCGCGCGCGCGTGTGTGCTTGTGCACGTGCACATGCGTGTGTGCATGCGTGTGCGTGTGCGTGTGTGCGTGTGCACGTGCACGTGCATGCGTGCGTGCGTGCGTGCATGCATGCGTGTGTGTGTGTTTCCATTTCTCTCTCTCTATCTCTCATAAGAAAAATATTTCAATACATTATGGTAAAAATAATTTCTCTATGTGGAATTTATGTGGGTTTTCAAACAATGAAGTCTTCAAAGTTGAACCTACTACTACAACATGATTATAAATTCATGTATATAAATCAATTGTATAGATCTATATTTCATTGGATACTAAAAATCAAAGCTAAGATTAGAAGGATAAATGTAGTATACATATAGTCTTGTTTGAATGATTTCTCCATCTTTCTATTGAAGTTAGGTTTGTAACATTAAAACTGGAATTGTATAATTTGAAAGTTTTGGTTTGGCCATGAAGTCGATCTTGATATGAAGCTCTATTTGAGATTAATCTTGCCTATGCACTTAAGATCAAACCTAATCGAAAGAGAACGTAAGTTGGCTTGAAGCACATGGCAAAGCTCAAAATAAACTTTAGTGACCTTAGCCATATGTCATTGTTCGTGTTCATATTTGACTACTATAATACCACTTGTATGACATTATTTATATTGCTTTCAACAACAACAATGATGCATTTTGATTTCATATAATGGTGAACAGACAATAAAAATTTTAAAGTGTGCATGCATACTCTTGGGATTCGAGTTAGATGTGAGTGGACTCCTATGTGTGTGGGAAGGGCTCATTTGTGCAGTGTGCCAATCACCTAGTACAAGCTAGGCTGTTGGGATCCAACTTACGGCATTAGGAGAACCATGGAAGATAGGGTTTTTATTTTATGAGTATCCTAATTGAACTTCTAAGGGGTTTAGTGTCATGTACCCAACATTATGTTTTGTTTGAGTTTGTCTTTGCAAAATTGAAACTAGTTGAAACTTTCTTGCTTGTAGCTCCAAGCTAACATTATGTTTTATTTGAGTTTTTATTTGTAAAGTTATCTTGTCTTTATTTGAGTTTGACTTCGTTGAGGTATTTTTATCCAAATTATATATGTATATTATTTTTTTGGAGTATCATAATCCACATTGTATATGTTCATTTGTTCAAGGTGTCTAAATAGATTGCTTGTAAAAATGATCAAGGAAAGAAAAGTAACACTTGTAGAAGAGCGCACTATAGTGACTTTTGCATCCTTGGATGTAAGGAGTTGGTACATTTACATTATCAGCCCTTCTGGTGGATTTCTCAACAAGCCTTACTTATTCCTATTGAACCATGTGGATGATGAGCTAAGCTAGATGATAATTGACAAAGAAAGAAAGTTGTTTCTAGGAGGGTTAGAAGTCAAGATACAAGATGCTCAATGCATAGTAAAACACCCAATGAGTGCATAAATGTTTACTATGGGTGCACACAACAAAACCAATATCACATCATTTTACATATATACAAGATCAAAATGGGGTTGCCAAAAAAAGGCCATCAATGTTATGTAGTATTTAATAAAAAGTTAACAAGAATGATCTAAGTTTTGATGCATACAAACAAGGTTCTAGAGTAATAACATTTAGGGATATTGAAAACCTTTCTTTTATTTATCTTTTGAAATGTTGGTAGGAATTCTTGATAGAAAAACATCAAGATTACATTTTGAGTTTTTTTTTTAATTCTCAAATTCATAAGATGAAGTGATAAACTCATAGATCTCATCACCTCAAATCACAATGATTCAAATAGATCCAAATTTTGATTTTTGGATCAAAAGTTATGACTGTTTGCAGTCCTATCATGTGTATAATAATTTTTCAACATGTGCTACATATGAGCATGGATCAGCTACATTTTGTCTTTTTTAGACTTCTAAATTTACAAAAACGTAAATAGCCACTAATTTGCATTCAATCTATTAAAAATCACTAAAATTAGCTTTCTTTAAGCTTAACATAATCCCCACTCTTTCTATTTATATAATCTTTTGTTAAAATCTATCAAGTCCTCTACTCAATTGTCTTGGTCATCCAAGTAGAGACTTTAGTCAATTAATCGATTCCAAGGTTTTAGCACACCTAGGGCTTGAGAGGTGCTTCTCTCAAGTGTTTCGTGTAAAGCATCCAAGATGGAATTGAGTCCTCCAAAATCAAGGAGGAGACTTCCTTGCCTATCAAGGGATTGTGGACCAAGAGAGTCTCAATTGGTTAATAATCCTTGGGTATAAGATATAGTAACACTCATCACTCCACAGTGTGTTTCAAAGTTTTATAATGTTTATCCATGAATAGCATGCTGAAATATATGTTTCTTCATGCTAAATACATATTTGAAATGGAAAAAAATAGTTTACTGCCCACAATCCTATGTTTCTCATAGTCCTACAGTACCTGCAACAACAACATCTTCAATGGATCTTGAAGCTCTGTAGTTTTTATCAAGGAAAAATGTGCTAAAATATATGTTTTAATGCTAAAATACATGTACATGTTTGGGTTGTTATAAGGTTGTATTGAGCTCTCAATTGAAAGAAAGTAATGTAAAGAATCTTGTTTTGCCTTTTGCATTGTTGATTCAAAAACTTTTATTAAGAGAGATTATTGGGTTTTGTCTTATGGTGTTGTCTTGGACCCAATTCACCTACCAATGTGGATCGGCCACATGGCAAGGAATAAAAAGTAACAAAAAGTATTCTTGGCCCTTGGAGCCTGTGGGATCTCTCTTTATGTTTGTTGTTCATGTAGAGCTTTTCCTTGCATGATTGATCATCACTGTGGGCTAATCTCTATTTGATATTTGGTTCTCAAGTGATTTCTCCTGTCAGACAAATTCTCAAGTATGAATATATGTTCCATTATGTACTAAGCTTCATTGTTCGGCAACCAATGAGTTGGTTGTGATTCGGTAGATCTCACAATTGTTTGGAGATCTCTTATGCACAATTAGCTTATGTACATGGTTGGGATGCATCTGTATATGACACTTTTGGACTCTTTGACAATGTTTGCTACTCGGAGTTGTATGCTCTTTCTTGGACACTAGTACTTGCATTATAAGTCATGTTACTGTCTGGACTTTCCTATCAATTTTTCCTCTATGAGTTTAAAACTGGAACGGCCATGGTAGAAGATTCATCCGTGGCAGGCATTTAATCTTATTATTACATGGCTCATAAGTGCTTCATGGACCTTGTGGAATGAACTATTTGCTTGAGAAGGAATGAGGTGGAAAAAGTGGAAGAAAACAAAGTAAGAACTTCATGGGAGCACTCTATTTTGGACATTTTCCTATAATTGTCTCATTATTTACTGTAGTTATATGGGCAACATTGTTGAAATTTAGTTTTGAGCTACTTTATTGAGAGCAAATACTTGTACCATGCATTTTAGTGCTTTTACTTTGTGGACAGCAATACATTCATTATTCTCCCCCTATTGCATTTATTTTTGGCATAGTTTTGTGTTTGATTTACTAATTTACTCTTATTATAGAAGTTCGTTCTCTCTTTGCTTTTTGCAGTCACAATGGCAAGTGCTTCTAGTGCCTTTGAGTATACTGTCGTCTTTAATATTGATAAGTTGGAGAGTTGGAGGACCCAAATATGACACGTTTTGGTACAAAAGAAGAATGTTAGACCATTGAAATTCAAAGGCACAAATCCCAAAGATATGGATGTTGACACTTGAGATAACCTTGATGAGCTATGCAAGTCCACTATCATTTATTCTTTGTCCAAGCATGTATACTTTAATGTCATTGAGGGTAAGGGTGGTGCATGGTAGTTATGGGAGAATAAGAAAAGCCTTTCTTTATAATTGTGCTGGCTCAAAAAGCTTGTGGACCTTTATATGAAGGAAGACACACTTATGTCTACTCATTTGAATGGGTTTCACTCTATTTGCAACCAGCTTACTTTGCATAAGATCATCTTTGATGATAACATGAAGTCTATGTTTTTGCTTGTCACTCTTCCACAGTCTTGGGATATCTTTGGTACTATTATGTGTTAATTCCCCTGAGGATGGTTTTTAATGCTTAGATATAGAGGGAGTCTTGCTTATTGAGAAAGTGAATAGGAAAAATGTTAATGCAACTTGTGCCTCTCATGCTCTTACAATTAGAGATAGGAATGATACTTGAGGCAATTATGACTACAATTAGGGACAGCAATGATACTTGAGACAATCATGACTACTATGGTAGAGACCCATAGTAGAATAGGTCTAAGTGGAGACCTCGTGGGCAGGGTCGCAATAAATCCCACGATCCTAAGTCATCTCCTACTTTTCATTCCACACTAAAGCACTGACATATACTGTTGATATGCCATGCGCCCACAAACATCCAAATGAACAAGAGCAAGGAGCTTACCCATGCATGTAGAGCCAGACTTCTTATGTGTGTTACATGTCTGATTGCCATATAAACAATGATCACAAGAATCAAAACATGACTAATCCAAGGGTAGGAAATATTGCAAATGGATCATCTTGGAGGAGATACATGTGTCTATTCCAAGGCCTTCCCAATAGCCATGTGGTAACCTTCATGTGCAACTCTCAACTCCCACTTGCAAGGCACCCATGTCACAAAGACTATCAAGAGGAGGAAGGATGTGCTTTCACATTTGTCTCATAGATAAAGTGGAAAGCAAAGTCACTAAGAGAGGAGAGTATAAAAACAAAGCCTAGATGCCAATAAGTCTCAAGTCTTTCTAGACTTGATAAAGTGTAATGAAGTGGAATGTAGTAACATGACCCATCAGTCCTTGAAAATCAACTTAAAATAGAACGTGAGCCATTGGTTGGTGATTATATATATATATATATATAACCATCAATCAAGACAAATAGTCAACCTTAATATATAAAATTTACATATGCAAGCTCACCGTCACATTGAGCCATTGTTCGAGGATGTGAGAGAGGTATTTATTTATTTATTTATCATATTTATATATTTATATATATGAGCCATTGATTAAGATAGATTTATATGTAATATAAATAGTTGGCATTAATATTATATGTGTGTGTGTGTGTGTGTGTGTGTGTGTGTGTGTGTGTGTGTGTGTGTGTGTGTGTGTGTGTGTGTGTGTGTGTGTGTGTGTGTGTGTGTGTGTGTGTGTGTGTGTGTGTGTGTGTGTGTGTGTGTGTGTGTGTGTGTGTGTGTGTGTGTGTGTGTGTGTGTGTGTGTGTGTGTGTGTGTGTGTGTGTGTGTGTGTGTGTGTGTGTGTGTGTGTGTGTGTGTGTGTGTGTGTGTGTGTGTGTGTGTGTGTGTGTGTGTGTGTGTTAATATAAATATTTAACTCTAATATATATCATATATTTATATGAGTATTAATATATAATTATAAAAATTAGATAATGGTAATATATTATTACACTCATATATATTAATATTAATATAATGTATTATAATATGGTTATCTACATATTTATAAATAAAATATAACTCCCATCCATCTAGCCGCCCATGCTCCCGCAACCCACCCACGCTCTCACGACCCTCCCTAAGTTCTTCCCATTGGCACAACATGACCAAAAGAGCCTTCACAAAAGATGTACAAAACAAGGCATAGGGGGAAACCAGAAATCTACACCCATGGCAACCCTTTGGTGAACAATGGAGAGAGTTTATGAGAGCCTTTGGTTGCTGAAATAGGTAATACACATATTAAACATATAATATATAACACACACATATAGATAGATTGAAGGCATGCTAGTGATGCGACACCAAGAGGGATCCACTGCAAACGGTATTTTTTCTCAAGTGGCATGGAGGGGTGTGTGTGTGTACGCGCGCGCGCATGCGTGCACGTGTGCTAAAGAGCGATATTATGGTATAACCATACAATTATCATAGTGGTCAACCATAGGACCATGTACTTCATGTATGTAGCTAGGCAAAAGGTTGTGTATCTAGACAAAAGGTGACCATGCTATAGGACAAGGTTTAGCCTCCCAGTCTAGGATCATCAAGCGTTATGAGGGAGGAGTGAACTACCAGTTCTCATATCGTGCCTAGCCTACTTGATTTTCCTACTATTGAATTCATCTAGGAGGTTTCTCCCTCCTCCTTTAGAAAGGTGCTTGTGTACAATGTATCCCCTTTTTGTCCCCTCAATCGTCCTTGTAATGAGCCTATGGTTTGCAATCCCCACCCATGCAATGTTAATCCTTGGATTCCCTTAGATGTCACAAGCCTTCAAATTCTTAATAAGAACAACTTTGTTTGAAACAGCTAAGGAAGTGTACAAATCCAATGATGGTGTTTGCGAGATTGTTAAGGACACTCCTATGCACACTTAGGTGTTCCTATTTATATAAGCAACTTGCATTGTCAAGATAGACATCTGCGATTCATGGTGGGACTCACATTTTTTAATTGAATCATCAAAGCTATAATAGCTCATTGGTGCTTCAAGGATTTTGTTATTCACTTAGTCCCATGGTATGATGGATTCATTGTGGTTGAGCTCAATTTCTCATTTACCCTTGAGGACTAATCAACTCCTTTGAAACTTTTTTAAAAGTTACTTCTCCTTTCAAATTTTGGTTTTGTGTCATCCCCCCGTGCATGTTATTAGTAGTGTAGCCTATGTAATTATGTATATGCATGTACACATGCATATGTATGAATGTATATGTAAGCATGTATCTATACATACATATATATTGTATGTGTGTATAGAGAGGTGGGGAGTCAAGGGAGAGGGATAGGGTGTGTACCCATTGCCATGTGCCCTAGAAACAATTATCTACATGCCCATTGCCATGGAAGCCAGCATCAGCGATTTTTGAGGTAGGCAATCTAGCGTTATCTCTAGTGCTGCCAACACATTGATGTCACTAGTCACTCGCACTGGTCGGCACCAACAGTGGCACGAACAAGGCTATCAGCTTGTGGTCGGTGGTTATGTACCAGTCAGCGACACCAGCAGCTGTGTACCAATCAGACATCGATTCGACATTGCCAATTTTGGGTCAGTGTTGATGATTCGAGTGTGTCTGCTCATCATTGGGCCTAAATTCACCGTGTTTGTGCACCTGTGAGGAACAATTATTATAGAGTGAGCTTGTGATGGGTAATTATAACAATGATACAGTTGCCTTTCCTTCACAATTATGCCAAACTTGAGCATTAAAAACACATCTCAGAAGACACGTAAACTAAAAGGCAACAGCACTTTACTGGTACTACCAACATGATAGTGCATGCTAGCACATGTGTCTATTTGTGCGCCTGCACATGCAGATGTCTGCTTTGGAGGGGGTATACAGGACATCGGCAATGGAAAAATGTGACAAATACTCAAGGTCTTGATGGTCACCACTCAAGGTGGCAGAGTTGGGGCTCCATGTAGCATGGATGTGGGCTAGGTTGGCACTCATGCCATCAATCACAATCCTATACCCCCTTTAGTGCTTAGAGAATGTAAGTATATGATATACATTCATTTTGTTGGAAGCAAAAAGTGCCCAACCTCCATGCATCGAGATGTAACCTATAGTAGTAGTGGTGCTTCAAAGGTTGGTGAGAGTGCCAAACTTAAGCTAGCATGTAGTGCCAACCCCAACATGAGCATTGGGAGGAAACTAGGTGCAAAGAACCTAGTAGACAATACATGATCAGTGGAGCCTGAGACAAGCAAAGAATAAATAGTGCAAATCTTGGCACCTCTATCAAAAATGAGGTTGCCACAAGATATTTTCAATTTGTAAGTAACCCCTTTATATGACACCCTTCTCTATGTAAAAAATGTATAAAAACAGTGTTTTAAAAAATCCCTTATTTTGAACTCACGTTATATATATATATATATATTCATGAGTGACCCCCTCGAGAAGCTGCCCTGCCACATGTAGCACTATGTGCTGTATTTACATTCTACAACTGAATTACATGTAAAGTGTATAATGGTCATCAAAATGAAGGCAAAGTGTACTTGAATCCACAAGACTGATACATAAAATAAATACAAGATCGCTTAATGAAAGCGATCATGGAATCATAGCAAGATACAAAGGATGATAATAACGTAGTGCATAGAAAATACCTACATGAATCACAAGACCAAAAAAGAAGAGGATGTGCGCTCCACAAATCCACACGCGAGCTACAGATCATCGCCATCCGAAAGCTTGTCCCGACGCAAAGGAGCATCGAATGGACTCTACAAAAAAAGAAACTACATATCAGTCCACCATACAATAATGCATTTTAATTAAAAATAGTAACTACAGACAAGAAAGATGAGTGACTTACTGGGTCACTGCGTGCATACAATCTATCGATCAATGCAGTGAGACCATGTCTCTCTACATATCAAGTCTCTAGACCGGTGGGATCATGATTTGTAATTGAGTGCTGCAAAGAAAACAAAATACAACTATTAGAAACACAATTATTAGTACAAGCGATATTGCAAAAAAATAAGCGAGAAGAACAAAAGAAAAACTTACAAAGTCCTCCAAATAAGTCATGTGGCTGCCACTCCCAAGATGATGGACCACCCCTGCCTCCACTCATGCCCTCGCTGCCTCGCGCTGCTGATTCCAACATCCTAGAGAATTTGTAGCCTCCTCCATGAGTCTCTACCAATCATCTATGTCTAGCCACTCGAGCTTTGAGGCGCCACTCTTAACTACCTTGCATGTGTCCGATCATCTGTGTGACATATACGCATACATGCACTCCATCATCCAACCTGTGGAAAACCTATCTGCCGTGGTGGGTACCAGAAACTCCTCATGCAAGGATGTTACTATGTAGTCCTTGCTCCCCTCGGGTATATTCTTACAGTGATCTAACACGTTGTGCCAAAAAACTTGTTGGCACAACTCTCTCATACGAGCCATCACCCTCTTCCCCTCATCATTTGATCACGGCTCCTGTCCTATCATCTACAAGGTATCCATATCCCTCTAGGTTATGTCTAAGATGTGTCCTCTCCCACTTGCGACCACGCTCCTGAGCATATCCAGGAGACCCTTGTACATCTTGTGTACCCACGAGGGTGGTATCTCTCGAAGTAGAATCCATAGGGTGCCACCTGCGGACGACTGAGCAAAAGCTAGAGTGACTGGAGTAGAAATCCCCACAGGTGTGACAAATCCTACAGGTGACGCAACTCCAATAGAACAACGAGATAGAGACACTGTATCGATACCTCCACAACAACCACCTGAGCCACCCTCTCTCAAACCTACACGAGAGAGAAGAGTAGCACATGTACCTCGAGCCAACCGTAGGCTCACCGCATCCATGTCTCCGCAGCATCCCCTAGAACCTCCCTCTGTCCCCGGCCCAATTTTAGAGTGATGACCTCGTCTACTTGAAACCGAAGCATCAGAGCGTGCCGAAGTAGATCTAACAAAATGGCTTGATGGTGTCCAAGACTGCCATATCTCTGAATCGAGCCATCTCATATGGAGACATACGTGTGAAGATCTCCTACAGCCCCTCGTCGATCATCCCTTGACTCATTGTGATGTCCAAATATCCACAAAGGTCACCTGCACAGACAAAAATTGATGTAGCATAATCAATATAAAGATTCTAGCAAAGCACGGTAATATAACTCATAAAAAATTATATTACTTAAAATGCATATTCTAGAGTACATTTATAAGTGATTCATCAACGAATTGAATAGGTGGATGCTACAAGTATGACGTAGCCTATGTTCCCATGTCAATCTCCTGACACAACTCCGCATGCACTGGAAGGTCGATAGAAATGTCACCACAAAAGGATGAGTCCACCTCGTTCTCAAAGAATTCTTGGCCTCTTGTCTTTTCATCATCGTTACCCAATTCTACCTCCTCTATATGCTCCAAGCTTTGGGCGACCTCCACCCCTTGCAATATCAATCCCTCTATCTGCATACTATCCTCATCTACGTTGGGAACATTGCTTTCATCATATACTCTCGCACTTCAGGGAGCTAAAGGCATAACATACCACCATTGAGGTTGTTGGGGATTTGGATAGAAAATTACATGTTCAAAATCACATACAATAGAGATTTAACATTTGTGACATATACCATGTCGTGATAAAATTTAAAAAAACATGAGTTCATGCACATATTCACAATGGGTCGGTAAGACAAACGTGTCGCGTAAATCCGTCCATCTTTTTTTGGAATCTATTTCAAGAAATCTAGATGGACCTCGTCGAACAATTGCCCCAACTTCTTCAAGCACCACTTTGAACCACTACACATCGAATAGAATCATGAAAAAGTTATGGTAATCCACCATGATAATACTTTGCAAGTTCCCAAAATACTCCATCTGATCTATAACAATGTTTGGATCCGTGGCTCACTGTTGGCTCTCTTGCTCGAACTTTGCCATGACGCCACATTCCATTGTGGAGAGCATTTTTCTCGATACGCTCCACGCGGTGTCGTGCCACTATGCGGACACTGTGTGAAAAACTCTGGAGTGTATCATCATCCGAATTTCTTATTGATAAAGAGATTCAATGTGATCTGAGTTATTAGTACTAGTGTGACTGGCATGCATTATCCTAAAATACTAGATTTTTGGATAATTTTAGCCTATTTTTTATATGATTTATTGTAAAAATCTAAAAATGTCAGAAAAGCTTCTAGATTAGGATGCCATGCAAAAAGCAAGTTGCTTTTTCAGCCAGTTATGGGATTTTTCATAAAAAAGACAGATAGGTGAAATTGCACGTGTCGCAATTGTTGTTAACAGGCTAAAAACTCACTTTGAACTGGAAAAAGAAGGAGTGAACTGGGAGATTTTGGAACAGGTGTACTGCAGTTTTACTCCCCTTTGGAAGCCAACGGACCCATCAGATTTGGGTTCTGAGCAACAGCACAAAAGGAGCTGTTATTTTGATCCACAATTTTGGTCTACGAAGGGGCTTCAAGAGATCTAATGCCTAGAGATTGCTTCTGAGTAGCGCCAAATAAAGGATTCCAGGTTCTGTCAATACATATTGATTCACTTCCTTGTGCTTTGTCTTTGTCATGTTTACCTATTGTCTATTATTTTTCTTCTCTTCCATCTCATATCTCTACTTCCTTCTACCTCTGATCCCCGGTGGATACGACCTTTCGACAAAAACCCCTCCGACATTGGTGAACCTGGCGTGAAAGGTCTCAAAAGGAAAGACAAGATGGGGGAACCTTCGAATACAATTTCCAGTTATGTTTTGCAGCAATTGGTGCAGAATATGAATATGCTTATACAGGTACAACAACAACAACAGGTAATGTAGGCTTCTCCTCAAACAGAAATTGTTGTGATCAATGCTTTGTTGGCAATAGAGTGTGAGATGAAGTTGTTCAATGGCAGGAATTTATCTGCATATGTACATACCTATGCTCAAAATATGGAATTCTTTGGGGTGGCTCAACTTGCATGGAGCCGGTATTTTGTATGGGTTACTGTACATGAACTGAAAGTCCGAATTACTAAATTGTACATGCACGATGCTGACTGGTAGCTTTCAAAAAGACACTCATGGAATAATTTTACATTGAAGATACCAGTTTGATTACGCGCAAGACTTTTCAAGAATGGGTTTTACAATCTAATAAAGGTCTTGTGGCTACAAAATTGTTAAGAGAGTTCGAAAGTCGATTTGAGCATTTGGATCTTGCAGAACAGCAAGCTCTTGCAAGTCAGAAAATTGAATTGTTTCCACAAGTAGCAGATCGTGAGCTTCAGGAGAAGCTTGATGATTTACTAGAGGATCAAACTACAAAGACAAGGCTTAAAACAAAGTGGAGATATGTTGAGGAAGCTATTACTGCATTGGTGAAAAAGCATAGAAGAAGAGAAAGATTGCATGTATCTAGCTTGCCCACTGTTATGAGCAAAATAGTTGATGTATCTAGTAAGCCATCCACTTCTGTGGCTAATCCTATGGTTGCACCTACTATTTCCAATGTTAGGGAGAAAGATGTACCAGATGAATTGGTCAAAGGCATACATGATCTTCAATTGAAGGTCGCAAAATTGGATGAGAAAGGACAAGAGGAAAGGGGACAGGCAATAGCTCCTAAACTAGGGAAAAGATGTATGTGGTGTGATAGTTTGCAGCATGAAAGGAAGGATTGTGTTGCTTATCAGGAGGCCTTGGCACGATAGCTCATCTTTTGGAAAGATGGCAAGATCTATGTACAAGAAACGAGATTGCCTCTTGCTTTGAATTTTGGAAAGGGAGGTATGTAGAAGTTGTTGGAAGACTTGGCTATCAGAAATGCTTATGTGCGACTGTACATGCTTTTACTTTTGGTCTACAGTTGGATAGAATGCCTGGCCAAGTGATGGTTGGTCCAAAGGCTACAATAGGGACACATGCTTTGCATGCAGCTGAAAAGAGAAAAGTTACTAATAGTGAACCTTCATTTGGCTTTGGTTGCGCAATTGGATTTGGATGTGTACCAAATGGATATTAGGATGGATTTTCTATATGGAGACATGCATGAGGACATCTATATACAACAGCCTAAAAGGGCTTTATGAAAAAGAGTAGGGAACACCTAGTATTATGCGTGTTGAGGATAAGTCTTTATGAACTCACACACACACCTAGGAGTGGTATCATAAGTTTAATGCCTTCATGCATTCACATCTTATAGCCACTGCACTATGGATACGTGACTTCACAAAGAATGCCTATTATGGTAGCCTTATCATTTTGGTATTACTCATGATGAGCTAGATGCTTTGAAGACTCGGCTTAAGAATAGCTTTGAGATGAAGGACACGGGACATGCTTCACACATCCCTGGCATGCACATTATGCACAACCGCTCTAAGGGACTCCTCTACTTATCCACAAGAGTACATCCGCAACAGGAACATAAGTGACTCCATATGCAAGATGGTAAGCCCATTGGCACCCCTTTACCTTCCCATGTGAAGGTCTGTCAAGTAAAGTGTCTCCATTCAAGTGATGAGAGGGCCAAGATGACCAAAATTCCCTATGCAACCATAATAGGTAGCTTGATGTATGCCATAATAGCCACTAGACTTAACATAGCATTTGCAACGGGAGTTGTAGCAGGTTATACCGTGACACTTGGTAGGCGGCATTGGAATGCCTACCAAGTGTATCATGAGATACCTTAAGGGCACTGCCAACTTGTGCCTTTGCTATGGCAGCC
This sequence comes from Lygodium microphyllum, assembly GCF_053477565.2. Lineage (NCBI taxonomy): Eukaryota > Viridiplantae > Streptophyta > Polypodiopsida > Schizaeales > Lygodiaceae > Lygodium > Lygodium microphyllum. The sequence continues at coordinate 1,097,940 of NW_028229526.1, forward strand.
AAGATATTGGAGTCATGGGCTCAGATTATGGACAACATGCAAATACTAGGAAGTCCACCTCTAGCTATATCTTCACCTTAATATAAAGTATTGTCTCTTAGATGTTTAGAGTGTAGAAAAACATTGTTCTATCTACTACCGAGGCTAAGTACATTGTAGCCATTGAGGCTTGCAAGGAGGCTCTATGGTTAGACCCCTTGATTGTAGACATTGATATCACTTCTATAACTCCTACACTGTATTTGGATTCTATGAGTACCACATCTAGTTAACACATAATTTGATCTTTCATGCAAAGACCGAGCACATTGAGGTCCATTATCACTTCATCAAGGAGGTGATTGAGGAAAAGCATGTAGAGCTTGTTTAGATCTCAACAAATGAGAATCATGTTGATATGCTCACTAAAGGTCTCCCAGTGGAATGTTATGCATTCCTTAGGAAGATAATGGACATATGATGATATGATGTCTTTCCTCAACCAGTTATATGTACATTTTGTATTTTCTTTCCCCTCACTCCTAGCACATTCGCCTTTAAGTGGGAGGTGGTTGGGGGTTAAAGGCTACCTGTGCCCTAGCCACATATATTTATCATGTACTTGGTGCTTGCACACCTATACACTCTAGGTCACCACCCATCAGTATCATGTTTTTTATTTATTCTTTACTATGAAATAATAAAGGGCATGTAGGTCACACATTGTGACTGTTGGAGTTCTCATATACTAGTCTTGCTTTCTTAAGTTCAAACATCCATAGCCATTGCTCTCTTACTTCCTCTTGTGCTTCTCTCTCACTCTCACTCGGACTGACATTTCAACTTGTAAACCCACTTACTACTAATTGCATGTTTTCTAAAAGCAAGTCACACAAGAATCAAGTAACATTCTTGACAATAGCATCATACTCATTGTATCCATCCATTTTCTTTAATTTTATACCTCTTCAAAAGAAACAACCTTGCCCTCATCACACATAGTGAAAACACAATAAATTGATGCATAAGATGCACTATGAGAGCCAAAAATGAGTATAATTAGACAAAAGTGCATCCAATTTACTATCATGTAATTGTCTACACAAGCGGTTTTCAAATAGTCGTGGACTTCTCAATATTGGAAATAGGTTTGTCGTTGATTCATTAAATATCTATATAAAGTTTAAAAATGCCTTGTTTGATGCTATGTTTAACTACTCACCATTGAAAATAGGCAAAAAAAAAATGTCATATATGTCATGTGAGTGCACATCTATCCCCTTGGTATATACAAGTAAAAGTTTGTAGCATGTTCCAAAAAGATGGCATCATGATTGATCAAAATGCGTTGAGTTTGTGAGTAGTAAAACATGGAACAATTTTTTTCAAAATTGTCTGGGGTATTGTCCAATGGATACATGCAATATTTTCTATATCTTTTTTGAGCTTTTGGTAAGGATTCACTAAAGTTTTTATGAGTTTGACATATGTCAATGCTAAAATGATCTATGCTTGAAAGACTCACACGAGTATTAGAATTGTGTTAGATGCTAACAAACACCTCAATGGATATCCCAATAGAAAAAGTATCTTGCATACTATGGGGTTGTAGGTGTGAACCCTTGATGTACTATAACTCTATGCTCTAATCAATTGGAAGTTAGCAAAAAGATTAAGTTTTTGGTGTTTCCACGCATGCTATTGTGTGTAGCTAATCTAGATTTTTGCAACGGAGTGCCCAAGAAAGATCATGGCTCTCAAGAAGGGGTAGGAAAAGGCTAGTTTGTATAAGATAGCTATTGAAAAAACCAACAACCTCAAACAAAGACAATTTTTTTCAATATTATATATGTACTAGTGCATAAACAAGGCAATCAAAAGCACATAAGTGAGTTGTAGATGACCCTTTTCCATGCTAACCTCACATGTAGTGACAAATCGCAATGCTTTGGTGGAGTACCTGTATAAGCTATACACACAATAGTCTCGAGCCAAAAATCATGTGGCAAAGATTGACTTCTTGACATACCTTCTGTCATCTCCATGAGAGAATTTATCTCTCTCTCAACTACTCTATTTTGTTGAAGTGTATATAATGATTGGTGTTTTATCGCATGTTTATTCATAGATATACTAAATTTTTCAAATGTATCTTGGAAAGAAAACACGGTACATTTCACCCAACATGCAACCCTCACAAATACGTTTTATGAATGCCTCAATAGTGGGCAATGAAAATACCACATCAAATTTTTGTAGAGCAGGCGTAGTAAACTAGCAAAATTTTGAGAACCAAAGCATGAACTACCAAAGTTTTGCACATGAAATAGCATGCAAATATGCAAAATAGAAAACTAAGAATTATATCATGAGACCATGAGCAGTACATCTATTATCGATAAATTTGACAATCAAGCCAATCTTAGCAAGTAAAAATACTAAATTCTTTTTTAAATGAGACTTTGGTACATACAAAAGCATACGAAAGTGTAAAAGTACTTTCATTAATAGTAATTAACATGATTTTACCAACTTCTCTAAAAAGGATAAGAGGAGGTATTGGTGCATGTGACAACATTACATTTTGGTACAAAATCAGGACAAGTGAAAAAACCATTTTACAAACAATGTGCTTAGTGGCACCACTATCAAAGTATCACATATCTGAATCTATATAAACATAAAAGAATCATGTAACAAAGGTTCATAAGGACATCATATAATATATGCCCATTCTACACCATGCACAATGGGCAACTTTTTTCAATACAAGAGTTCATTTATCGAACATTTATTTTGCTATAAGACAGTATCTTTATTAGGATATTTAGCACTAGTTTGCAACTATTTTTAAAAGAAGGGAGTGCACAAACTCATAAATGTTTTTAGAAAGCTTGAAGGAAGATATTAGCACTAGATGAAAACTTTCACAAGGGTTACATTGTGCACCCCACATGCACGTTTTTCTTTGCACTCCACTAGGGGATCCCTTGCCACTTATCTTCGACAACTTCTATGCCATAGGGAAAAAAAGTACTTTATACACCATCCATGAACACTTACACAACATGAGATCCACTCGGCTAAAAGCCTAGATGCATGTGCACTTTGAGGGAGTAACTATTTCATGAGGATCCACACCCTATTACTACACATCAGGATGGCCAACCACTTCTCTAGGAATCCTTCGGTAAGGAGAAGGTTAATTTTGAGAGTCATGATAGTCTACATTAGATATGAGTTTAGGCTTTTCTATAGATTTTTTTTAGCATTTGTAAGAGGGGTGGTGCTTGTAGCCTTTCACCATAGAATAGCAATTAGGGGTCTTCTCTACATGGGAGGAGATTGAGACTATGCTCCAACCAATTAGGGATTTTTTGAGATGATATATACTCTCATACTACCAATTATTTTCTTTTGCAATTAGCATTTACATTTAGGTTTCTATTATTGTATTGTTTATGTTTAGATACTTGTGCCATTTTAAAGATAATTGTAACTTCTCATAGGTCATTTTGGCCTCTTATAGACATCAATAAATCGATTCATTTCATTTCCTCTCTCTCTCTCTCTCTCTCTCTCTCTCTCTCTCTCTCTCTCTCTCTCTCTCTCTCTCTCTCTCTCTCTCCATTGTTCCAGTATTTTTGAGGACTCCCAATATTTTAAACCCTCCCAAGAAGAGAGTTGGAACACTACAAAGATGAGCTAGTTTCAAAAACGATAGGTTTATTAGATGACTAGGCTACATTAAATGTACCACATGTCCATGATATGAGAGGGTTGCTATTGGATGGATCAAAGTAGATTAAGGCAAGTGGAGAAGCATAGGTGGCTAAGGAGAGTATATTTGGACTTTGCTTGTAGCCTTCAATCAAATCTCCATTACATTGTTGTGTGTGTGTGTGTTTTCTTTCTTTTTTTTTTTTTGGAAGAAGGGGGGGGGGGGGGGGGGGGGGGGGGGGGGGGGGGGGGGGGGGGGGGGGGTTGTTGATAATTGATTAGAGATGCCTTGTTACTTTCTTCGTGGAGCTGAAGAGGCATCAAGATGGGCTTTTGCACATGTAGAGCTAGCTATTCTAGCTTATCACCACCTTGAAGCCCACCTACATATAACATTCCCCTCTTCCCATATCATTCACTTTGCAACAAGGACTCATAATACAAAGAACCTAGAACGTCAAGGCCACCGAGACACCAACTACCTAGACTACTACCATGCCCACATCAAGAACACATTGATCAACCTCAAAACACACGATCATAAGAGCTATGGAGGCTAGATATAGTCCATGTAGAATAGAGTGGATATGAAAGCCCTCCTTGTCTAGTATCCATGTGTAATATGTTAGATCCATGTTAACAATGAGGTACTTACTCATCACACCATAATTGTGTCCATTCTACATGCCGTATAGGGACTAGACATGGTATAGATTCTTACTAGCATTAGTATCTTTTGACAATCTTTGTTTAGGATGTGCACGTGTGCACATGGCCTGCACATGGACCACCTCCCCCCACTACAATACAACCTAGACTACCCACACCTGGAGCTTAGCCGAGAGGAGGTGAATCGCATCATCAGAATGGATATCATCCAGACAGACACAACCAGGACATGGGTGACCCCCATGTCAGAACTAGGAACCAAGAAGGCTTTCTATCGAGAGCACTTCCTGCACATCTCCCCGGATGGCTTCATCACCCGTCCAAGCTACATGGGCACACACCTGTCTCACGGAGTCAGAAGTGCCATCGGACAGATCCGCACGTCCTCACACCAACTATGGGTTGAAACGGGCAGATACGGGGCCAACCCCCTCCCCCCAGAAGACCGAATCTGTCAGCTCTGCCATCTCAAGCCAGAGACAGAGGAACACTATATCTGTAGATGCCCAGTGTACTACGAAATCCGGGGACGCTTCCACTGCCTATTCAGCGAAGGATTCGGACCACTCTCCAAGGTGATGGAATTCAAAGACCAGATATGCATGGGGCTCTTTCTACTGGAAATACGACGCCACAAAGACCACCTCCTACGAACCACGGAGCAAAGACAAGGAGCCACCAACCAACGCACACTCAATGAATTCTACCAAATACCAGCTACCCTCCCTACCACCGAGTCCCCACCAGCCCAACCGGCCTCCCGACCCCGGGGGACCACCTTAGAAATAGCCACAACGAGAGGCAAAGCCCGGCGCCCACGCCCCGCCGGCCCCCATCCCCGTAGAAGACACATGTTGAAGATACAAGGGATACTACACCGCCATCGGAGGGCCCTGCCCCGCTGCTTTAGTCTCTCCATGTTAGACCGACCTATGCGAGACATCCTAGGATGAACACTCCAGGAGCAGTTCCACACCGCACTGGGAGTACCTCTAGATTGTATCTAGTCTAGATATCATTTTGTACCTACTCAATTTAGTTCAACATAGCATAAATGTTAGCTTCACTGGGACTTTTGAAATCTCCCAAACATTTTGTATGCAACATTTTGATCTCATAGGCCAACTTGGCCTGTTGTAGACGTTAATATAACTTTCTTTCTTTCTTTCTTTCTCTCTCTCAAAGCATTGCCATATCTTCAATCAAACATCATAGAGATGACCAATTAGAATGTACCCCAAGCCATAATCCTTATATCACAATTAGTCAAAAATTAAACTCAAAACTTTAACACTAGAAGTCAAGGGTAAAGCTATTATGCAATAATCAAAAAACATGCACACACAACTGTTTGCCTATGAGATAATATAATGTGCCCATCGTGCAACAATAATGGCCATGAAATGTCTTAGACATAACTTGTACATCATGAAAGCAATGGCCCAAATGGAAGCACAAAAAGTAAGTGATTAAAATATTAGCACACACCTCTTCATAATCCACAAAATGTTGCTAGACAATGACAATCAACAAGAAAACAAGCACAACACCAAATGTATGCCCAACAAATCAACACATTCCATCTACAATCTACACGACCAATGCTAAACAACAATGATGAGAATATCACAAGTCCAAGGGGTGTGGGGTGGCAAGTCAACGCATCCCATCTAAAATCTACATGACCAACGCTAAACAACGATGACAAGAACACCACAAGTCAAAGGTAAGACACCCGACAATTGTGGCAACAAGAGAGAGAGAGAGAGAGAGAGAGAGAGAGAGAGAGAGAACTTCAAAGTGTTGAAGAAGAGAGACACATCAAGATGACTTAGGAAAGGAAGCAAAGAAAGGAATGGAACTATAAGACCTAAGTCTCTCTTAAAATAAAGATTTCTTGCTCTTAACATATGGAAATAAGACATTTAATTTTTGCAACACACAACCCATGTAAATAACCTTTGTCCACTACTTAGGCAACACTAAACACGGGTCCCACTTTTCTTGCAAAAGGGACTAGAACTTACATATTTAAGTGCAAACCTTTTCCAAACAAATTGAATGTGATTTGATACACATGCATGGCTTACTTCCAATCTCTCTCTTGAACCTTTTCGAATATAAATTCGAAGTGACTTAACACGTATGCATAGCTTACTTCCACTCACTCGTACCCATGCACAAGATCATAAACCAAGGGATTGGATCAACTCTCTAAATGTCCAAATACTAGTATTATGGCACTAATCATGCTACTGGTTTGAAGTCACCTTGGATCAAAGTCTTAAGCATTATTAGTTACACAATAAGCCAAGCGAACCAATGACCGAATATACCACAGACACATTTAGTCTGATTTTGTCAGACTTTGAAAATTCAAAAGCTCAAAATTGTAAGATCACTTGGGGGCTCCAAACTCTTTCTAGAATCGACAACCATCAAGGCAAGGAGTGCAAAATTTTGACTAACCTAGCTTTCAAGGTGAATGAATTTCACCAATACATTGCAAAACAAACGCTAGGGGTTGATAATCGGGAGGTTTTAAAACATACCAAAATGTTAAGCATGTTTGTGTGAGGGAGATTTTAAAGTAGCAGAATATTGTATGTTTGTGGGAGGGAAATTTCAAAGTAGCAGCATAACAATATCTCCTACCTCCAGTTCATCACAACAAATATATATGAGGGCTATGTGATGGTGAGCCTAATGGACAGCCCCAAGGACCTTGAAAGGGGGCGCTCCTCTCATCCCTCAACCAGTTCCAATTCCTATCCTGCCCTATCCACATGTGCACGAACCCTGGAGTATCATCAAAAACCCTAAACAGAGATCCCATCCTGAGACTTACCCAGCTACGGTATTTGATCTTTAATTCCTTCGGCAGCTTTATTCACGGGAAGGCATTTTATCTCTGCCTTGATGTAAAGCATGCAACAAAAGTTGGTTAAGGCATAATTTTACACACTGTGTAATGCTGAAACATGCAGCATGAACCCTAATTTTGCACACTTATTATAATGCTAAAACATGCAGCATAAACCCTCCAAATAGCAAATAAAGCAAATCATGGGATCTATAAATATCCAAGTTACTCTTTCTTATAAGCAATGGTAGAGTCATACGCTTTCATTGAGTAGGGACTTTCTGCAAAGCATTTTAATTCATGCCAAAAGGTTGCTGCCTTTTCATGCAAAAAGGGTTTTAATTGGTGAACTGCCTCAGTATCTCCAACTTGATTGACTCCCCCTAAGTGCCTTGAAGGCTGCTGGCGTAAATTTCTCGAGCTTTCACAGCCCTCTTTAATCCTCTCTGTTTGTTCCAGGGCTATAAACCATAGAGAAAGCACAAACTGCACTAAAACTGTGGGGTCAGAATCAAGAGCAATTGCCTGCAATTCCCGCCGAATCCAGGGCTCCAAGCGCTTCTCAATTCTCGATTTTCTTCCTGGATTGGTTGCAGGCTCCTGAAGTAAGATAACAGGTGATTAAGGAGAGTAAAATGAAATGAACCTAAGGACCATTGCAAGATAACAGGTGATTAAGGAGAGTAAAATGAATTGAGCGTAAGAACCATTGCAACTTCTGTAAGCATACTGATCAGAAAACCAGATGAGATCAGAAACAGAACCTGTTCAACTATAGTCGTCTTTAAAACAGGTGGAACAGCTTTCAGGCCTTTCCTGTAAATACTGCAAGTTGACACATACTCTAGTCAGGAACTCTAAAATTTTGAAGAGCCTTTCAAAAAGGTACTCCAAAAAAGAGAAAATTGAAAGTTTTAGGCAGAGCTTCACAGGTCAAAAGTCAACTCGTTTCATAAACTTTTTTGCTCTTGACTTATGTTGTGTGAATGTGTTATAGGTGTGAATCCCATTCACCACACCCCACACACACACCACCCACCCCCCACCACACACCCCGCTCCCTGAAAATAACAATAATAATAATAAAGCTCCCTAAGAAACGTCCTCTATACCCACACATGTACCCCCTCTTTTTATCTCCCTCCCTCCCTCTCCCCACAGCAGCACTCAGCGCTGAAAAACCCCCTCCCTTTAACTCTTTGCATCCTGCCTTTATCAGAATCTGAGCAAAAGCATAAACTTGCCAACTGAGGACAAAAAAACCAAAGCGCAAGGTGAAGGCAATGAGGAAAACCAGCACTGATGATAAAGGTGGTTGATATAAGAAAAGCCTCTGCATGTGTCACAGCAAGTTAATGCAGTAACTTGTAAGGGTACTGGGAATGAGAAGACTAAAGCTGACAGAGTCTGACTGGCGTAAATGATCATCACTGAACAAAGCTCCTAATGTACATTGCTGACTCAAGTGTAGGGCTCGCAAACAGGAGATCACCATGACCATTAACACTCCCTCTCTATGTCTAAACTCCCAAGAAGTGCAATGAGGAAGACGCAAAGGCAATGGAGGAGCCTTCGTTAAAATGTCCATCACATTGTCCATTGTTGGACTACACACCAGTTCAATTCCCAATCCAAGATCAGGATCCTCTTGATTTCCTCTCTCGATCAAATCAGTACCTGAGCTCTACATGCTTCATGCAAGCATGAAACATAGCTATGGGCAAGCTCTCACTATCACAATCAACAACTCTTTATAAAAAAGACTCCCTCTCCATTCATGTATAGGTGTATCTTACACCTGGTAAGAAGTTGCACATAAAATTGGCAAATTCTAAGAGCCAATGCTTCAGCCCGTAGACACTGCAATGTCTGCCAATGCTCCATCATAGCCCGCACCATGTCAATCACACTGCGATTCTTCCACTCCAATATGCCATTCTCCTAAGGTGTGCTCATGTTGGCAAACTCCTGGTATATGCCATGATTGGCACAAAACTGAGCAAGTTTGTGGAAAACAATTTGCACCGAGGAAACGCAAAAAGCACGGCCACAACTGAAACATAAAGACTCAAACAATAATGTGCAAAACTCAAACCCTAAACGCAAAACGCAAAACACAAAACAAAAACTCAAAACACAAAAACACGAAATGCCAAAACACAAACACAAACAAAGAAGAAAGAGAACTTTGAAGTGAATGAATCAATGTTGTAAATGAAGGAAAAAATGTACAAGATGCTCGAGGGCAAAGCTGTCCAACAGCCAATGGCTCTTGTGGGAGAGGGTTGAGGAAGGTGTTGATGTGTGTCGTCCACCGGAGACGGATCCCAAGTGCAATAACTACTAGTCAAAGGAAAGGTTGATGAAGAAAAGTGTTGAAAACAAAAAAAACACCTAATGTAGGTCATGGAAGCTCATGAGAGGTACTAGGGGATGAATAGGGTGTCTAACGGGAGTAGGGTTGATAGGGAGGGGAAGTGGAGTACACTTGGGAATGAATCCTAAAGTGCCCGCCAGGCATGCAAGAAGTGTGCACAATGGATCCAAATATGGGCATGGACTGATTGGGCATGAGGAGCCCACGGAGAAGGGATAGGGATCTCGTGGAGCAAAAGATGGAAATCCTTGCATAGGAGGGACCCATGGAATGTGTGATGACGCACCATACGCCGAGGATGGAAAGCCTTGCATCTGGAAGGTTGATGAATGGGGATGTGAGTGTCCAAGGGTAGTGAGAGGGATGCCCATCACAGCCATCCAAAGGTGAAAAGAAGTGCTTACTTGTGGATATGTGGAAGGCACAATGTTAATGGGTGGCATTCCCCCCAACAATGTACTGGGGTGAAAAGTGAAAGTGAAGTGAGGGTAGGTAGAATATGGTGTGGAGAAAGAGAAAATGCTAGGAGCGGAGACAAAGGATTCAACTCCTAGTGTGCTAGATGTGGAAGTAGAGTACAATCTGAGGTTTTGGAAGCAAGAGAGAAAACCAAGGTGTGGACAGAAATGGGTGGGATGAAACGGATTTGAGGTGACAGCAGTTTTAAGGGTTGTTTCAGCCAAACAACATCATATTCGATGTGTTCCATCAATGAAGATAGCTTTCATGGCTGTCTAGACAAGCCGGCAACTAATTTCTTTCATTTTCTTGCAATGGAAGTCTGAAATTTCTCTCTTTGACATTCTCTCTCATCCTACAACCATTTCTCAACTCCCCCTCAGCATTTTCCAACAGTTTGCGTCATCAAAGGTAGAAATATTGGAAAATCTTTATCGTAAACCCCATTTACTACAAAAATTACAGTTTGACAGCCACCTCGAGATGCAAGCTCGAAATTGAGGGCCTATGACTTGAATTTCATCAACTGAAATTAAAGAATTTCAAGGAGATTCAAGAGGCCATCCAACCAATGTCAATTCGGGACTAAACTTGTCTCACAAGGAGCAAGGTGAAGGCCAATTCCCCAAGCAAACCAAGGGGCAGATTGGTTTGAAGGCTTGCTAGTTAGTTTTGATAGCAAGAGGCGCTTGGATTAGCGGAGGGGATCAAAGAATCTCAATTGCACTCCATACACTTGCAATAAAAGCTAAAGAAATACGACAAGGGGCACCAATTTTGGGGCCAAAAAGCTATCCATTGTCAAACATTAAAGTGGTAAAGTGTACATTCGATTTATGTGAATTAATTACTTGTTGTAATTAGTGTTAAATCAAGTTAGTACCACCTATCTAAGAAGGAAGTCTGGTTTTACTAGGCCTAGCTAAGATAAAGAAAATGGGTAGCCAATCATCCCAAATGTCATATATTCTCCATGGTCAAAGAGGTTGCCATCCTCACCAACCGGTCCAAATGGAGTAACAAAGCTAATAGGAGGGGTGTAAGCTCGACTATACATGATATGCAAGTACTCTTCATCCTCCTCTGTCATGAGACTGAAATCTATAATAGAAGAAGAAAAAGAAGGTAAAGGTGTGTCAGAAGTGGAGCAGCGGTGGAAGCATAAACATGTGCTGAAATAAACTGCTGAAACACAAGACAAAAAGAGAAAAGAAAAGAACACGATACAGATGAGAACTCAGATGTATGCACGGGAAATGGAATCCATATATCTGAATACGAGACAGTCGCATACAACAGTGAGTCACTGGCTGCGTGGGCACTGGCACTGGCACTGGCACTGGCACTGGCACTGGCTCTGGCTCTGGCTCCTCTCTCCACAGAGTCTGCAGATGGTGAAGATGATGATGATGATACTGACTGAGGAGCACTGACTATAAATAGGCTGAAAAAGTGGGGAGCAATAATGCTGGTCGGACAGCATTAATGCAGGCCGACTGGTGCATAAAATGCTCCACTGGCATAAAATGCCACACCAAAAAATACCTAAAATACCTAATAAAAATGCCCAGCCCAGATCAAGCTCAGACTCACACATGAGCTGACAAATACTCTACTAACACCCTCTCTCAGATCAAGGGTGATCTGATACAATACAATAGTACAAGGAAAAGGGATCAGAAACTATACAACATAGAACCACCAAGTAGAACCATGGATACCCAAGCAGTGGGTGATCAAGCCACCACCAAGGTGCCTCGGAGAGAACCTGATGTCGATGTCGATCGTGCCAAACACCGGAAAATAGAGAAGATCATAGCATGTCTCTGTGTCCATCACCAATGTCTCGCAGTAGCATACAAGACCATCCTGTCAAAAATGCCCCGGAACATAGGTGACCATGGATTCCCCGCCTTTGGCCAAACCGCCAAAGTGTCCCCTCATGTGAGCTCCAGACGAAAGCCTCCCGCTCTCTGTCAAATAACCAACTCAGCATGAACCTGGATGTCAATCCCAGCTCGAAGATTTGATTCCGCCAGATTGAAGTCGATGCGTCAGGGATGTCCTTCTCTGGAACCTGTGCACCTGTATAAAAGTATAGATGAGGCGCGGCTGCCCCATCTAAACACCCGCTCATACTCCCTCTCTGGCACAAGAGAGTCATGAGGGATGACCTCATCACCACCACTAGAAAGCAGCCGAGGAAGGGGCCACCAAGCCCTTACCGCGATCCGAAGAAGAGGATCCCTTCCGCACCTTGGACTTCACCTTGGTCGGAGGATCTGAGTCAGAGTCGGATAAAGGAGAGAACTCATCGGTAAAGTCAACATCCCGCTGCTGCTTCTGCGCCTTCTTCCTGGAAGCCGCTAACGTCTTGCAGTCCTTCCGCAAATGTCCCTTCTTGCCACAGTGGTAACACTGGGCCTTCGACTTCTTCTTCCCGTCACCCCTCTCTGAAGCTACATAAGCCTCGCCTCTATAATGTGCCGGAAGCCGCCCCTATAATCTCAAGGATGTCTCATGCTCAAGAAGCATCGAGGTCATATGTGTAAAACTGACAGGAGTCGAGGATGTCTGCGACCGCAAAGCATTGGCCACTCCATCAAACTCCGGGGGGAGCTTGTAGAGGACCGTCCCGACAAGATGCACCTCGGGAAGAGCAGATTACATGTGCCGAAGCTGGTCCTGTACCTGCATAACACGAAGAAGAAAAGACTGAATAGTATCTTTCGGCTCAAACTTCATCTGCTGGAGCTGGCCATAAAGTGTGACTGCCCGCATGGTGGAAGGTGCCTCGTACATCTGCTGCAACTTCTGCCATACTTCAGGAGATGTCCTACAGGAGGTAACCGCCGGTAAGACCACTTTAGAAATACACCGAAGCAACTCCGAGTAAGCACAGGCATCGTCTGAGTTCCATATGAGCACCGCTTCCTCATGGAAGTCCTCATCAAAGTCTTCAGGAAGAGGAAAAGGACGGAGAGGTCGAGGATTAGCTCCACAGACGATGTACCATAACCGCTTCTGCACAAACCAAGCTTTCATGACAACACTCCATGTGAGATAATCAGGTCCATGTAACTTATCATCAGTGGAAGTGCACGGAGGAGCCATATGGAGAGGATAAGAAGAGAAGTAGAGAAGAGATGGAATGTAGAGAGGAAACACAGCCAAAACACAAGCACAGACTGCAGAAAATGAGAGTTCACATGCAATATAACCCAAAATCTGATCAATAGAAGACAAAATCTACTGCAGAAAGTCAAAAAATCAATCAAAAACTGCCAAAAACAGCAAAAACGGCCTGAATTAACAGTCACCCAGCCACGAGAGATGCTGAATCAGCAAAACGCAGGCTGTAAACTGGAGAAAAACAGGTAGAACACTGTCGCCAGCAGCTACAGATGAAAAACGCAAGCAGCAAAGGGTGCGTAGGCAGCAGGCAATGGCAAAACTGCAGAAAACGCAGGCTGAAAACAGCCCCAAAACAGGTCACCTGGCTGCGACAGCAGTCGTCTGATCAACAGGGGTACAAAACAGTCCTGAAATCAGCAATAAAACACAGCAGGAGCACAGATCCTGAAATCTGATACCAGGTCAGAAGTGGAGCAGCGGTGGAAGCATAAACATGTGCTGAAATAAACTGCTGAAACACAAGACAAAAAGAGAAAAGAAAAGAACACGATACAGATGAGAACTCAGATGTGTGCACGGGAAATGGAATCCATATATCTGAACACGAGACAGTCGCATACAACAATGAGTCACTGGCTGCGTGGGCACTGGCACTGGCACTGGCTCCTCTCTCCACAGAGTCTGTAGATGGTGAAGATGATGATGATGATACTAACTGAGGAGGAGCACTGACTATAAATAGGCTGAAAAAGTGGGGAGCAATAATGCTGGTCGGACAGCATTAATGCTGGCCGACTGGTGCATAAAATGCTCCACTGGCATAAAATGCCACACCAGAAAATACCTAAAATACCTAATAAAAATGCCCAGCCCAGATCAAGCTCAGATTCACACATGAGCTGACAAATACTCTGCTAACAAGGTGAAGGTGGGGTGTCATCTTTCTCGTCGAGTATATAATGCCTCCTCAAGGCTTCCAATGATGGAAAAGCCTGATAAGGTATCGTGGCATCTCAAGAATGAGGTATCTAAGAGATTATAAATCAGTTACACATCAATCATGTACCTTGCACAAAACCAAGCCTCCACAATATCTATAGGATACTCTTTACAAGAGCACTAGCTCTGTTATCATGTGAAGATATGCTAGGGTTTGCATTGAGGAAACACAAAAAGTACGACCACTACTAAAACATAAAGACTCGAACAATAACGTGCAAAACTCAAATCCTAAACACAAAACACAAAAACACAAACAGAGAAGAAAAAGAACTTTGAAGTGAATGAATCAATGTTATAAATGAAAAAAAAAGTACAAGATGCTCAGCAGAGCTATCTAACAACCGGTGGCTCTCATGGGAGCAGAATGAGGAAGGTATTGATGTGTATCGTCTATCGGAGACAAATCCCGAGTGCAATAAAACCAGTCAGAGCAGAGGTAGATGAAGAAAAGTGTTGAAAACACAAAAACAAACTTGGGGCAAATGATAAAAGTTTATCATCGGCAGCACTGGAGGCTAGGCAACAACTTGGGGCAATTGTCGAGGGTTGGAGAGCTAGTGGAAAAGGGCTGATGGCTAAAACCAATAACACAATGATAGGGTTGAATGGTGGGCAGCTTGTCTATTTATAGACGTGAAAGGATCCTCCCAAATTAGAGTTTTGCATGTGGAACACAAAAACTCTCTAGAACAGCTCCCTGTTTAATGAAACTTCTGATAGCTTACTCTCTTGGGGCTGTTTTAAAGAGCTAATCAAAGAGTAATGAATTTTTAGCTCAACAACCCTCCCTTATCAGAACGCAGGGTCTTGAGTTTGCAACCAAACCTATTCTCCTCAAAAATCAACTATTCCTTAAAGTGTAAGAATGCTTCTAACTTCAACTCCAAGAAATAGCCCCAAGTCATCCTGCTAAAATCATTAACAATTAGCATAAAGAAAAAGCTCCCCTTAGGGGACTCCATCCTCATCAATCCACATAAGTCTGTCAAAACAAGCTCCAAGGGCTCCTTAACCCTTCGTAAAGCCTTGCTGGATATAGCATCTCTATGCTCCTTGCCACAAATGCAAGATACACATGGCAGGCGGCTCACCCTAATCTCCAACAATCAAAGCACAAGCTAACCACAAGCTAGCTTCCAATGTTACTTGTAGTTGAGGTGGCCACACTAAGCATACTATAGCTCAATCTCAGTTTGAGAAAAATGAAAAAGAGAATAAAAGACCAATGAAGTCCATATCTTGTAGACTCCATTCTCCTCATAACATACACAAAGAATCTGTCAAGAAGCTCCATCAAGAACGAGTCCTAATCAAACTCTACCACAAGGCCAAGAGCACAAATCTTGCTCATTGAAAAAAGATGATATCCAAAAACCAACACATAGAAAACCTCTAATGTATGGATACCACCTTGCCCATCTAGAATCAACTGCATATATCACCTTTGCCTTTGATCATGGCTAAAGAGTTATCACCTATGAGAATCTGACCATCCATCAAACGCATTCAAGAAATACCATCTAAAGAAGAACTTGAGTAGTGGAAAGCCCCACTATCCACAATCCACTCATGAGACTAGGGGACCAATATCACTAAATCAGTGGCCATCAGAGGAGCATCCACCATCACCTCCAAATGGAAAAAGGTGACCAATGAAGGAGTAACCACCACTGTTGAGTCCTTTGTAGTCTTTTTTCTTGGTGTACTTATCCTTGGTAAGACAATCCTCCTTCCAATGACTTGTCTTGCCACAGATGTGACAAGTAGTGTCCTTCTTCTTCTTGTCATTCTTCCCCCTCAATTGGAAAGATTGACCTATCATTGCCTTCGTCTTGGAAACATTTTGATTTTTAAGTTGTTCCTCACCATGTCCTCCGAGATAATCACCTTCCTTGCATTCTGAATTGGCATTCGTAATTGCTGAAGCTTATTGACACGATCCCATATAGAAGGAGACTTATTTTGACTCAAAGACCTCTAGAGACACTTGCTTCATAATGATCATCCAATTGTACATTTGATCCAACTCTGGCCATATCTCTTGAGCCACAATCAAATGCTCAATATAAGCAACAACAACTAAAGTGCAAGAGAGAAAGAGGAAAAAACGAATGCACACATCCAGCTTATCCCAATGTGTGTATACCTTGAGCAACTCAACTTTATTATCAATAGAAAGCTTGGAGGCATCACAAGCTATAAGAAAATCTGTAGCCTCAATCACGAGCTCCACCAAATCATAGGACTCCAGGATAGCAAACATCAATAACTGCCAGATGCGGGGATTCTCCCCATCCAGCTTTTGATCTGAAGGAAGAGCCAGTAGCACAAGTAGCTTGAAACTCTGCGTCGATCTAGGAAGACATTGTCACCTAAATAACCTATACAAAAACAAGGGCAGCCCCCTCTAACTCCGCAGACGATGCTTGCTAGGGCTTTCTCCACTCACCTTGAACCTATTTCAACCATCAAAGGCAATGAAAACTCAAAATCTACCTAAAAGGTTGATGTTTTCAGCCTTTCTCCTTAACGAACAGCAAAACCCTGCAGAAAACAGCAACTTTGCTCCTTTTCAGCACTACACCTGTTCACCTCAGCCTTCTGACGCTGAAAACGCAAACTTTTATCACACTGAAATCTCCCATTCACGCCTTCCCACAATCATTCAGCCCTTCAACATTTGTTAGCAATCATGTTTGTCATGTCTTGTCATCTCTTGCCTGTGAGCCTCAATCTAAGTCAGACGAGGACATTAGGAGCTCTGACATGTCTGTCATGTGTTATGATAGGGGAGGCTAGTCACTCTCGACTGGCTGTCTTAGGATGTGCATTTCTTTTTGGCCTCTTTTAGTGGGCAGCCACTGGCTGCCCGGTTGTCCTTTTGCCTATTTATAGGCAGCCCCCCTCCCCACTTGATCACTTGCCTTCTTGCAGATTCCGACACTCCTCCCCCGTGGTGGTGCTGCCATCATCATCAGCCTGATCTGGTGCCCTCACTGACCCTGTGGCCTGCGTGCAGGGACTGATCAATCCATTTCAGAGTATTCAGCATTCATTTCAGTCAGTGCAGATTTCTCTTCCTTATTTTCTGCTTTCTCTCTCTCTCCCCCTCCGTGTTCGTATTCCCTCTTCCACAGCGCACTCTCACAACATTGCTTTAATACCATGTCAAAGTGCAACAAATGCGAAAGCGTATGATTGGACTGAAAGAAAATGGACATGAGAGGAGGGGGAGAGAAAAGAGGCAGTAGAACGCAGAAATCTGCAATAGATTAACATTGAAATGAAGAAGGCGGATGTATGCACGGTGTCGTCGTGTTAAGGGCTGAAGGTCTACCACCGGGGCTTAGTGCAGAAGAGGAGTATGGGATTCAAAGTTCAAGAAGGAGAAATAGATTGGGGTTTAATAAGATCCGGGATTTAAAAATGATTTAGATACGGAAGAAGAATTCAAGCTTTCTCTCGATGTATTTAGCATACATGAATGGAAGAAATAACTCTATCTTGATTACATCAAATGCCTCTGAATACATACACCATATCATAAAGGATATTTTCAAATTCTCAATTCAATTATGAATATCAAATGCAAGTTCTAATGGCTTTTATTTCAAGTACATAGATGGATTTCAACCCTTTGGGACAAGTAGTATGTTGATAGACTTCAAATACATTCAAGATTTGGGCCAATGGTACATGAAATGCATTGAAGGAACATTCGTTTAGCTTCAGCCCTGTTTTAAAACAGAAAATTCCAGCCCATAATCAAGCTCAAAATGAGTGCATAAACTCATGAAGAAGCTCCTCTAATCATTAATAAACAAAATCCTGATGAAAAGAGGTCATTTTCTTCTATTACAACCACATAAATCTCTTGTTTGCTCATAAAAATGGACAAGAACAGTGGGCTGCCCTGTTTATGACTGGTTATTTCAGCCCATAACAGCCCATACACCTTCAAAATCCTCACCCTTTGCTTGCCCCAAAGTCACTCAAGTACTTGGGTACAAGTCGGGCTTCATTGGACCAAGAATGAGGTAGACAAAATGAGAGAAGTCGTGCATAAGAGCAGGCTGAATACTTTTCTCTCAGATTTCCCCCTTTTATAGACTGTTACAACATGCATTTTCGTCAGACCAAATGGGCAGAGAAGTGGAGCTCTCACCGTATTTACATCTTCAGCTTCTGGTCCTGTTGATCTTCAGTTTGCATGCTCCAAAGCATGCACCATAGCTTCAGCTTTCTCCAGTTGTGCTCAGGCTGTGCAGCCCACATTTTGCGCCGAAAAATACGGGCTGCTCCCTACTCAGACCCAGGTCACTTTTTGACCTACTCAGGTTACTTGCTGGTCATTTTAGTCTATTACTTCAGGTCCCTTGTGAACCTAGTGGACTTTTGGCAACTTTTGGCAATTTTCTTGAGTTCTGACCATATTTTTGCACCTGAATCAATGTGATTTATCCTGCAGACTGTCAATTGCTTCCAGTTGACCAAGTTGTAGGTTCCCATAGACTTATTTTTCATCAATATACATGGTATAACTGAAAATTATATGCTAAATACAAAAGAACTTATGTAACTAAGTTGGTTATTGGGTGACAATGTCTGAATTTTGTATGCAAATTCCTCACTTAACTCTTAGTGAAGTTCTTCTGTGTTCATAAGAATCCCATGATTTATATTATGAACAATAAATTCTTTGACATTCACCCCCTCCTAACCTGCACATCCTCCGGCATGTGCCATTTCATAAGATTACAGATTAAGGAGGGTCTTCTTCTGATATATCCTTATCTTCATCCTCTAAGTCTATTTCTTCTTGCTTGTCTTCAAGACGAGGGCTCATATCTAAGTCATCAAGCTCATAAGTTGAAGATTCTCTTCGTTTGAAGAGCTTGATTCGTTTCCCGGCTATTGGTACTTTAATCATGGTCCCATCCATTTCAGCCAAAGAGTAAGTAGCATTATTATGTACTACTTTTACAACATATGGTCCAAACCATCGCTTGGCTAACTTTCTATGAGCACTATATTGATTGTCCAGGCTGCTATCATAGACAAGTACCCAATCATTCTCTTGAATAGTTCTTGGATGGAGTCGATGTTGCTTGTCAAACCTCTTCTTATTCTTTAATCTTGCTGTTTTCAGCCTTTCAATGGCTGTTTTGACATCTTCTGGCCTTCTTTCGAGTTGCCTTATGCGCAGAGTCAACAACTCTTCTCTATTCAAGCCTTCATCCCAAGGTAAGATACTCCATGTGACAATGGACTCTTCAATAGGCATAACAGGTGGCTGTCCATATATTAGTTCAGCCGGCATATAACCTGTTACTGCACTATGGGTAGTTCTATCAGCCCATAATGCGAATGGTAGCATTCTAGGCCATTCCCTCATCTTTCCTTTGCATGATTTTGCTAAAGCTTTAAGAATTGATTGATGACCTCTTTCACTCTTACCATTGCTTTCAGGGTTGTAGGCTGAAGTAAGAGATAGCTTAATTTCCAATTGAGCAAAGAAATGGCGAGCCTCATCAACATCCAATTCTCCTCTATCAACAGTTACTTTGGCAACACATCCATACCTGCAAAATACTTCTTCAAGTAAAAATCTACAAACAGTATGAGTAGACTTTGTTGTCAAGGCTTTTCCTTTCACTTGATTTGTGAGATCTTCTCTAGCAAGTACTAGATATCTCATGTTCCAAATTCCTGTAAGCATGGTTACTAAATCAATAACCCATCTATAGTGAATGGATAAAGGATAGGTAGGCTGAAGCCCATCTCTATGCTTTACCATAGAGTACATTTGACAAACATAACAAGACTCAACAAAATGCTCAATGTCTTTATACATGTTTGCCACCAAAATTTCTCTTTTATTTTGGCAAAAGTGCCCCATATGTCTCTATGACCAGCCAATAGGCTTTCATGAAATTCTTGCATGACCTGTCTTTGAGTCTTTTTGTCTCCTAAGACACGAACAGGCGCCCTTCCCTTCTTTTTTGCATGCCTCCAAAGGTAACCATCTTTAAGAAAAAAACCGTAAGCTTTTCTCTTAATTCTCTTGAACTCTTCATTAGTCCCATCTTCTTTCTTTGTCATAGTGCTCAAAAATTGGCCAATTTTTAGCCAATCCTCTGCATAATATTCTTCTTTAAAGTGTGAACAAACCATAACAAAACATTGAGCATGCTGTTTACTAGCTGTCCACTGTCCTTCTTTGGTTGTTTCATCCTTCCTTGCTGATGTAAAATTTGTTTTAGCAGCTGAACCTGTTGTACTTGCTGTAATTATTGTTGTACCTGCATTTTTGATTGCTGAATCAACATTAGATTCAGCTGTACTTGCTGTTTTCTGATTTGTACCTGTATTTACAGCATCATTTATAAACTCTGATCCTTCTTCATCCATCATTTCTTCTTCATTCCTATATCTAGCACGCGAAAGCATGTCAGCAACTGGATTATCTCTTCCTGCAATATGTTTTCAAATCAGGATTTAAGGGTTTAATATAGGCTATCCATCTTAGCATGGCTATGTCGGGAGTGGAACAGTTGGCAATCATGCCCAAGAGTGGAAGGCAATCTGTTTCAACTATTACGTGTGCGCCCATGAAGTATTCCCTGTCACATTTCAATGCAGTTACTACTCCCCAAAGCTCTCTTTTAATTTGAGCATACCTTCTTTGTCGTTCATTAAGAACCTTTGCTCCAAAGCGGATTGCATATCTGTTGCCTTCAAGGTCGTCTTGACCAACTGCCCATCCTATTCCAATAGGACTTGTGTCCACTGTGAGTATAATGGGCTGTCCATTAGAGTAATTAGCCCTCTTTAAAGTGGGGGCTGAAATCAGCATTTTCTTGAGTTTCCGAATAGCTTGAGTATGTTCTTTTTCCCATATAAACCTTTGGCCCTTTCTTAGCAGCTGATAAAGACTTTCAGCAACATGAGCAAAATGTGGTATCCAAATAAAGTAGAAGACACATGCACCAAGAAATCTTCTCACCTCTGAAACATTTGTACATTTTTCCTGCATTTTGCTGATAGCATCTATTTTGGATGGAGAAGGCTTGCGGCCATATGGACCACACATATGTCTGACCACAAGGACTTCT
This sequence comes from Lygodium microphyllum, assembly GCF_053477565.2. Lineage (NCBI taxonomy): Eukaryota > Viridiplantae > Streptophyta > Polypodiopsida > Schizaeales > Lygodiaceae > Lygodium > Lygodium microphyllum. The sequence goes on from NW_028229526.1 coordinate 1,119,259, forward strand.
TCGACTCCAAAAACAGATTTAGCACCTGAAAGAGTAAGATGGACTTCTTCTAATTTAGACAAGATTTGAGCACAATCATTAATATGATCAGAAACAAACTTGCGACACTCAAATTCATTGAGTTCTTCATTCTTCTCGTGTACTTCACATCCTTTGATTGGAACATCATCAAGGAAAGGAAGAGTTAATTGAGGAATATAATCCCTCAATACTTTATGCATGGCATTCATCATGTGAGCTACTGAATTCGTAGCCCCTTGAGGTAGAGTACACATGCGGACTAAGCCAAGAGGCATCTTCATTGTGGTAATGTCTCGGCTTTCCAAAGCAAGCTGAAATTGGTCATAGCCTGAATATAAATCTCCCATGGAATAGATTGCTCTACCTGCAAAAGCTTCAGCAAACTCATCAACAATTGGCCCTGATCCAACATTTCTAATAGTGACTTTATTGACAGGCTGTAAATCTTGAATGAATCGCAAAGATCCATTCTTCTTAGGCACGGTAAACCATCGGTTGGAATATGGAGCTCAAGATGGCTCCAATATTCGCATTTTTATCTTTTCATTTAGAAGTTCCAATAACTTAGACAAATGAGCCCTCGGTACCGGAATTGGTTTAAGATTCCAAGGAACGTGTGGGACCGTAAAAATCACCATTGGTGCCACAATGCTTGGATCCACACAGTCAATTTCATGTGGCTGAAATGAAAAAGCTTTGCCATGATTCTTTAACATCTGCATGAAGATTTGCTTTTCAACCGGCAAGAGGAAAGAGTCTTCACCAATTTTCAGCTTTTGTAGACTTTCTACTATAAATTGGTGACCAATATCTTTAGGATCACGAAGGCTTAGCTGTTTGGATACCCTTTCTGCCAGTCCTTCACTTTCAGGTGGTAGAGGAGTAGCCACCGGCTTGACCTTTTTATCAACTGTTTTATACTTTGTTTCTACTCTTACTTCATCCTTGTTTGGCTGTCCAAAAGCTTCATAATCTGCAAATTCTTGAATTATGTCATACATATCCAATGTACATACCTGTATGGACCGATTTTCAGCTTGATTTTCTGTATGAACGGCTGTATAAATTTCAGCCATTGTATCATTATAATTCAGCCCATAAAATAGTCCTGAAATTTCTCCATCTTTAGGTAAAACATCAATTTGCTTCAACTCTTGTTCCATATGACACAAATACTTTCTTTCAGCCCTATTCATGGCTGAAAATTGTTTATAACAGCCCATACTATTGGCTGTAAAAACCTGAAAATCAGCTTTTGGCCTTGCCTCCTTTATATGTGGAGGCAATTTTTTATGACATGATGCACTGCCATAGCCTCCACTTATAGCAACGCTACCCGAAAACCCTTAAATTCTCGGGCATTAGAAGGAACAGGTTGATCTCTCAATCGATCCCTATTCCGGTGGTGATTTACACAAACGGTCAGGAATTGGACAGCTTTGTCATTATCCTTACTTCTTATCTGAGCATATGATGAACCATCATCAAGAGCCTTTGTCTCTAAACGAGACTCGAAAATAAATGGTTGTCCAAGAATGATAGGATAGCTGCAGGAATCTTGAACAAAGAAATGAAATTCATCTTTTACATTACCAATAGTAACTTGTACATAAGGACATGCTGCATAAAGATCGCCAGAAGAGTTATTGGCTGCCCTCATGCGCCATCCTAGGTCCACATCAATGGGCCATCCGCCATTCTCATAGAGACTTCTTGACATAACATTAATCTCCGAACCATGGTCTATAAGGGCAATGCGTGGAGTTTCTTTTTCACCGATTTTAACAACAGTTTCAGTAGTCGCCCTTGTCCAATGGGTACGAGAGTAGTGACTACTAGGAATAAAGTGAGCATCACTTTCTTCCTGCATATTATGAAGATGAGCTTCTTTCTTACGTATGGGCTGCACTTTAGATTGAGAAGTCCCCACCATAATGGCTTCTTCAGTTTCTGCTTCATAAATGTCTTCATCTTTGGCTTCTATGGCTGCAATCAATTCTTTGATTGCCTCCAGTCGAATCCCTTGAGTTTTCAGCTTCTCTTCATCCTGCAAATACACATTAAGTACTTGCAAAAAAGCATGTACAGATTCTTCAGTTTCCTCACCAACATATTGTCTTTTTCGTTTAATTACATTAATTATTACATCATGAAATTCTCGTTTTGCAATATCGAGAATTTCACCTAATGTAAACTCAATTCTACTTCCAAGAATCCTTTCTTCTAGGATCCGTTTAAGATCCGTTGCGGTCTCTATGTCTGACTGCAACTTGTAACTGGGATGTTTGCTTTTTCTTTTTTCTTCTGTCTTCTTTGCTCGAGGGGCATCTCCCATGTCAAACTCTGGCGGTGGAGGATTTTCAACAGCCTTCTGTTGGTCTGGTTTACTTCTTGTTATGTGTTTAGTCGGTCCTGAAGAAGAAGGACCGGCAACATCTTCATCTCTTCTTCTCTTTTCTTCTATCATGGCTTCTTGATTATTAATTTCAGCTAACTGGGCAAAAGCTGAAAATGAATCCACAGGCTCGGTCCAACCGGTTCTTCCTCGAATACATTGACTGTCAGTGGTTAAATAATCTTTAGTTGCCTTGCCTTGCTCCATGCGATCCAAGGCCTGCATCCACACTTTAGATTTTGCATTAGTTTTACATGCTTTAACAATTTCATTAGTTGGCTCAATTTGCAACCCATAGGTTGCTGCATCAACAGTTGCATAGGCTGTTCTTGTTGCCAAATCCTCCAATCTTTTCTTCATGACACCGTTGCCGAAGTTTGGCTCAAGAGGAAGCCCGGTTTCGGTTGCATGAATTTTACCATCCTTCCAAAAGACTAATTTTTGTGCTTCAGCTTCACGGAATACACCGCACTCCCTCTTGTCATGCTGTAGGCTATCACACCAAATACGACGTCTTTTGAAGCCTTCTCATACACGCCTTTGGGCAGTTGACCGACCCCTTTCTTCTACTTTTACATCAAGCCTTTCCACTTTAGAATTAATCTCCGTTAGACTAAGATGGAGATCCCGCATGCTTTTAATTAACTCGTCCATGACATCCTTCTTTGGAGATGGAACAGCAAAATTTCTTGGTTGCTCGCCATAGAGACAGGAGGTCGAGAAACTGGAATAGGCTCCTTCATGGATTCAGTTGTTGCAGGGGTTGATCCCCATCTTAGACGCAATCGCTCTCTTCGAGCAATCATATTAACTGCTTCAGTGACATCACTCCAAGCAGTCTTCAATCCCGTCTCAGAGCCAGGGTCTTCAAGTCGATCAGTTAGCTTCTCTTGAAGAGAAGAATCTGCAGCTTTTAGAAATAATTCAATCTTCTGACTTTCCATACCTTGTTGATCATCAGGATCTAGTTAAGCAAATTTGCTTTCAAATTCTCAATGAAGAGCAGTGACGGATAGACCCTTATTGGGCCTTTCGACCCATTCAGTAAAGACTTTCTTTGTCATAAGGCCAGAATCTTCAAGAAAAAATTCTTCTCGAAGAGCCTTCTTGAACACGGTCCATCCCGCATCTTTTAGGAAAAGACCATGAATTCGGTCCTGGAGACCATGCACAGCTAGACGGGCAAAATAACGGCTCCAAGCATGTTGAGGGACTCTAAAGAAGACCATCTTGTCAGTATAGAGGCAGATAAAAGATGACACATTTTGCCCATTAAATTACTTGAGCTCTTGTCCAACTGCTTCTAAGGCTTTAATGGCAGCAACATCAATCCGCTCTTCTTCTTGTCTCCGTTGTTGTTGCAATTGCAACTGCTGCTGAAATTGCAATTGTTGTTGTTGGCTTTCTTGCATTAGACGAACCAACTGTTGCAAGGCATCTCCTCCCGAACTTGATGATTCTCCCCTTGGACTTCTTCTTCCGCAGCGGACCTTCACGTCGGGTTCACCACTGTCGTCGTGTTAAGGGCTGAAGGTCTACCACCGGGGCTTAGTACAGAAGAGGAGTATGGGATTCAAAGTTCAAGAAGGGGAAATAGATTGGGGTTTAATAAGATCCGGGATTTAAAAATGATTTAGATACGGAAGAAGAATTCAAGCTTTCTCTCTATGTATATAGCATACATGAATGGAAGAAACAACTCTATCTTGATTACATCAAATGCCTCTGAATACATACACCATATCATAAAGGATATTTTTAGATTCTCAATTCAATTATGAATATCAAATGCAAGTTCTAATGGCTTTTATTTTAAGTACATAGATGGATTTCAACCCTTTGGGACAAGTAGTATGTTGATAGACTTCAAATACATTCAAGATTTGGACCAATGGTACATGAAATGCATTGAAGGAACATTCTTTTAGCTTCAGCCCTGTTTTAAATCAGAAAATTCCAACCCATAATCAAGCTCAAAATGAGTGCATAAACTCATGAAGAAGCTCCTCTAATCATTAATGAACAAAGTCCTGATGAAAAGAGGTCATTTTTTTCTATTACAACCACATAAATCTCTTGTTTGCTCATAAAAATGGACAAGAACAATGGGCTGCCCTGTTTATGACTGGTTATTTCAACCCATAACAACCCATACACCTTAAAATCCTCACCCTTTGCTTGCCCCAAAGCCACTCAAGTACTTGGGTACAAGTCGGGCTTCATTGGACCAAGAATGAGGTAGACAAAATGAGAGAAGTCGTGCATAAGAGCAAGCTGAATACTTTTCTCTCAGATTTCCCCCTTTTATAGACTGTTACAACATGCATTTTCGTTAGACCAAATGGGTAGAGAAGTGGAGCTCTCACCGTATTTACATCTTCAGCTTCTGGTCCTATTGATCTTCAGTTTGCATGCTCCAAAAAATGCGCCATAGCTTCAACTTTCTCCAGTTGTGCTCAGGCTGTGCAGCCCGCATTTTGCGCCGAAAAATGCGGACTGCTCCCTGCTCAAACCCAGGTCACTTTTTGACCTACTCAGGTTACTTGCTGGTCATTTTAGTCTATTACTTCAGGTCCCTTGTGAACCTAGTGGACTTTTGGCAACTTTTGGCAATTTTCTTGAGTTCTGACCATATTTTTGCACCTGAATCAATGTGATTTATCCTGCAGACTGTCAATTGCTTCCAATTGACCAAGTTGTAGGTTCCCATAGACTTATTTTTCATCAATATACATGGTATAACTGAAAATTATATGCTAAATACAAAAGAACTTATGTAACTAAATTGGTTATTGGGTAACAATGTCTGAATTTTGTATGCAAATTCCTCATTTAACTCCTAGTGAAGTTCTTCTGTGTTCATAAGAATCCCATGATTTATATTATGAACAATAAATTCTTTGACAACGGGCTATTGAATGTATCTCCATAAGCGAATCTCTCTCCCCACCTGAGATAATAAGTGAATGATGACCAGGGCAGGCTACTTATAAATAGGCACAAAAAATAGCAATAAAATAATCAAGTCGGCCAGTAAAAACAAGCCAATTACTGCCAAAATAGCAATCGATAAATAAAACAATGCCTAAAATGTTGCGCAGCAAAAGTGACTACCATGTGGCATCCTACGCAACCTAACTAGCTTGCCCAACTACCCGGTAATGCTAGAAATGACCTATAGACTGGATAGAACTGTCCAACCTAAAAAATAGGAAATGCATGACTGTGCCCGAGAGTACTAACTGCCAATGCTTGTCCAGGGGATGAATAAATCTCTAACAAACGATGTGTTTGTTGATCATGTCCAACTCCATGATGATCCCCTCTACAAATGCTAAGTTTCACACTTATAAGCTTTCACATCATGGCAGCCCGACACAAATTAAACAACCTAACACTTACAAAATTGTTGCTTTAATTCAGTTGACTTGTTAAATGCCACATCATCCATTTAATTTATGTTGAGCTTGTCTTCTTTTCTCCTTGTCTCTTCACAACTACGTCATCCGCCCTTGTCTGCACCATCACTTGCCCGACATATAAGCATGTATACTTGGGTGGTGCCCAAGCCCATTATATATATGGCTAAGTTATTGATAGCCCTTAGCATGACTTCTTGCAAGTCAACTTCATGCCTTATGGACCCACGGTCCAAGTTGTCTTACCATTCCTCACATGCAACAACCGACGTCACTAAGTACAGGCATCTAGTTGGGTCTCTAATATAGCTCATTCATACCCGACCACATCTCCTAGCTACCATCTTGGGTTCATTCATGTGTCAGAAAAATGTGGGCAACAAAAGCAAAGTAATGAAATTGTTATATACACGAAGAACTAAACACAAGAACAAAAAATGCATGAACCCACTACCTCACAAATATAGAACTCAAGAACAAAATCCATCTACCAAGCACAACAGTGTGTACCAAGGCACATGTTGTGGGCAACCAGCAGCATGCTCCTAGACACCCACTCTCAAACAAGATGCAATGACAAAAATCGACAATGATGAGAGGTGGCCTATAAATAGGCAAAAATTATGCAAAACAATAATCAGCTTGGCCAGCCACAAAATGGACCAAAAATACAGGATGATAGGCTGAAATATCTACTGAAAATGAAATGACCCAAATAAAGCACTTGTATAACCCATGATATGTACAGTGTTAACACCCTCTCTCAAATCATGGATGATAAGTACAAAAAAAATTACAAGGATGAATCACCACCATAGCACATATAACAATGACAATCAAATAACATTTTAGGGCATTGGCATTAAATAGAACTACATCCATAAAGTAAGAAGAGGAAAGACACAAGACCTTGCTCTCCATTCAAGTTCAGCTTCCCGGGGTGCTCTGAAGGAAGAAAAGGAACGCCTCCATCGCAATGGCTTTGATCTTTGGAAAGATGTTGAATTCAGCTGCCTTTCGGTTCTTCTGCAATCACAAATAAATGGAATTATCATTGATAGAAGTTTCCCAATGGATCAATAAGCCTGCAAAAGCACAATAGCCCAAACCAGATATCTCTGCACCACACACTAACATAATGTTTCCAGGCAAGGCAAACATATCAATATGGCTCAGATGTATGACATTCAACTTCATCATAGAGTCAACTCTTCCAAATAAGAATGTGTGTCATCTCGTGGCCCTTAGATTCATCAGGCGTGTCACGTGCATTTGCAGGCAGCATACTAGCATGTGTGCTCCACATATGACTGCACATGGGATGCGACGTTACTCTTCACATACGCAGCATAATAAAAATGTAGATTTGGCCATTGAAATGCACAGAATCAAGGCAAAAGACTTTCTAAGGATTTCCTTAGGGCTAGAATGGTAAAATTCTCCACGTTAATTCAGGATGCCTGACTTTAGGCTTGACAGTGTTCACCTATAGTGTTGCCTGAACCGTGCAGACACTGTTTCCGAAGGTGGAAGCAAGACTTTCTCTCTGAACTGAGAAGAGCTTCGGAGGCTGTGATACCAGCCATGAAAGGTCTGTTTGCAGAGAGGGCAGAAGCGCTTCATCGAGCTCCATTTCTGGATGCAATCCAGGCAGAACCTGTGCATACACCACCGCAGAATGGCCAAGTTCGAGTCGTGGAGCGAGGAGAGGCAAACAGGGCAACTAGGGCGTATGTCTTCTACATCTTCTTCTTCGTGCACATATTTGGGCGAGCAAGAGTCGTCACCTTCTTCTTGATGTTCTGAAGAGACCGAGGAACTGGAAGGCAAGAGAGGCTTCTTCGCCCAAACGCCCATTGAAGACAGCCATACGTGCTCCTCCGCCATGGTAAGAGTGTTGGCCCGTGTAACAATTCACCTCCTTATTACAGGCGCACATTAAGAACCAGTTGGTCCCGAAGGACCAGATATTGCAGTTTGAAGGCTCATCATTTGTGAGCAAAAGTCTCACTTTATCGCTTTTTTTTTCTCAAATATTTATATTCTCTCAAAACTCAGAGTTATAGAAAGGACAATTGAAGAGTATCTAAATTTATAAATATAGAAACTTATAAGACCGTTCTATAGCTAATTTATTTATTGGAATTTTTTTTTAAGAGAGCTCTCTCTAGTTGGTCATATGGAGGCTCTAGTTGGTCATATGGAGATCATCGCGCAGCAACGCCTACCTTGCTCCTACGAGATGAGAGACATGTATTATGATAATATTGTGTAATAATTTATAATAATTGTGCTTTTGAGTTTATTTATTTATTCTTTGAAATTCATAGTTTTTAAAATCATCCTTGTTCATTGTTTTTGTCTCATATGATATGTTGATTCTAACAATGAACATGTCCTTATTCATGCGGACCTCAAATATAAGACAAAGAGACAAAGAGAGAATGTGTGTGTGTGTGTGTGTGTGCGCGCGCGCGCGTTTTTGTATGTGTTTTCTCAATGGGTTCTCTTTTTGGAACTAACTATCGATTTTTCCAACTCAAGTATATTGCATACATACATACAAATATGCAATATGCTTGTAATTTAAATAAAGTAATTACAACCTCCAAATATAGATCAAAGGAAGTAGTAGATTGCATGTCAATGATGATGTTATGTTAGCTTGTACATTAGAGTGTCCTCATTACAGCTGTACAAAACATGGGTTCATTATTGAGTTTTGTAGTTATGTTTTTTGATAGAATATATTCTAACGAAGTGCTATAGATCATGATTTATGTGTACAAGTACTAAAAAGTTTAAGATATACTTGTGCCTAGCCTATCTAGTGCTTTGTGTTCAATGCATATGCAAACAAGAAAAGGTTCATTGGTAAACTTATAAGCCTTTAACACTCGAGACCTCACCCCCTCCACTAACAACCACTCTTGTTTGGATATATGAACCCCTCTCATAGTCCATGGACTCCTACATGATCCTCTACACTCTCCCTTTCCCCCCACTCACTAACCCCAAGATTTGAGTGTGTGAACATCTTTAAGTGCAGTGCCAAAAGGTGTGTGCACAATGATGGTGCACATGCAACTAGATTTTGCTAAGTGTAGCCTCAATGGGCCTCATGATGTGTAGTGCATCAAGATGGTGCAATGCATTGTGTCTTCACCCATGGCATGGATGTAGTTGAGAAGATGGGGCATACGAAACCCCAATGTAGTGCAAAGAAACAAGTGCTCAGTGTACTGGGGGACTTCAACGGGTGCACACAGAGCCGACAATGTGAGAGTTTTGATATGGAGCAGCTAGAGATCATGAGAGCATTAGACCCTGAGGAGTTGGGGATCAGTAGGGAGCCAGCAGATACTGGGCCAGACGCCACAGGGTATGGAGGGCATTTACTTGAGCTTGGTAGTAGACATCATCTCGTTATTTATAATGGGATAGCACGATGGCCATATTCAGGAGGTCTTACATGCTTCCCACATGGGGGGGGGGCGAGAGTACTGTAGATTATCTGCTCGGACCGATCGATGGGATGCATACTATCGAGTCCTTCGGCCTTGGGAGACTTCCACTCGATGCCGATCACACCTTTCTCAGTTTCTCACTCTTCACCTCATTACCATCACCACCTGCAGATATCATACCCCACATGCATACTACCATACACTTCACTCATGAGCTCTCACATGTTTATTCACAGCATCTGGAGGAGCACATCACGTCACTTGATCCATACGCACCCCTTGATACACTGACCACTGATATCACACGTATTCTGCATGATTCTGCTACACTCAATTTTCCACATCACACATACACGCACCCCCCTCGGACAGGTACCATGCCACAGAACAGGTGTTATGATGATGAGTGCAGAGATCTACGTCGACAGCTACGCGATTTGGAGGCCAGAGGAGAGATCACACACAGATAGGCGCAGAGACACATGCACCGCTTGACCCGCCGTAAAAAGCGGGAATGGGAGGAGGAGAGATATTGGGATATATACCACCTTCTTATGAGCAGAGATTGTGCAGAGGCATGGAGGCAGATCAGAGAACCACGCTCACCCACACCAATACATGGCCCTGCAGTATGGCATGGATACGCACAGAGTTTATATCATGTGCCCGCACAGCCCGCTGATACCCACATCATGTACACCGAGACCGAGTATTTCATCCTTTTTCACCACTAGTATGGTGAAACATGCTATCTCACGGTTACAGCATGGCCGCGCTCGAGACCAGTTTGATCTTCAGGCAGAGCATATTATATATGGCAGAGACACATTGGCTCCACTCATTGCTCACCTCTTCAACTGTGCATTGTCTGAGGGGTTCCCTGACTCGTGGACAGAGCACACCATTGTACCTATCCACAAGTCAGGGGATCCTATGGATCCTAACACATATAGGACCATCATGATTGGGCCAGTTTTGGCCAAACTTTATGGCACGGTGATGGAGGAGGAGCTCAGCACGCTGGTAGAGAGAAAGTGTATGCGCACACCCGGACAGGCAGGGTTCAGACGAGCGTTTTCTACCATAGACCACATCTTCACTCTCCGTTGTCTGATCGACCAGACACGAGTGAAGAAACAAAGATTGTACTGTTGCTTTGTGGATTTTTGCAAAGCCTTTGACATGGTTCCGAGAGAGAGGATTTTCAAACGCCTACTTGATCTGGGGGTGGATGATGACATGATGTGGGGTATTTATGCACCATATGAGCGGGTTACTGGTAGAGTCAGATGTCTGGGAGGTATATCAGATCCCCTTGTGAGCACCATTGGTGTGAAACAAGGATGCCCACTCTCACCGACTCTATTTGGGCTATACATTGATGAGATAGCAGAGTTTATTCAACAGCGAGCCGGTGGAGGTATAGATCTCAGTGGAGCCACAGTTCATATCTTACTATATGCAGATGACATTGTGTTGGTCTCAGACTCAGCTTAGGGATTACAACAGCATTTATTAGCATTGGATGATTTTTGCATACAGAGAGGCATGACAGTGAACCTTGGTAAAACCAAGGTTCTTATATTCCATACATCAGCTCAGATACGCAGACAGAGTATTTTCATGGCAACAGGAGGGAGTATTGACGTCATTGGATCATATGTATATTTGGGAGTCACCTTTACAGCAGCTTCAGGGACTTTCTCGATGACACAGGCAGCTCGTGACCGCCTCACTAGAGGATACTCAGCATTGGCTCTTATGGAGCGACAGCGTCATCAGGCACATTTCCAGGAGCCTCGCACCAAGGGGTGGCTCTTTGATACTCTAGTCACTCCAGCACTGATGTATGGAGCAGCTATATGGGGGCCAGGCCTTGCCGATTATGTATAGACATTGATGGAGCGACCTCAGGTGATCATGATATCTAGATTGATTTGCAGCAAGGCCTCAGTCCCACATGACATTGTGCGAGCAGAGCTTGCCACACCGCCCATGCTAGTCGAGGCATTATTTCAGACAGTCTGCTTCCTACACAGATTTCAGGATATGGACAGAGATCGCATTGCATACAGAGCATATATGGCATCTCAGGAGATGGCTCGAGTGGGGGATACCACATCATGGTATGCACCGACTAGAGCTTGGTTTGACAGACATGGGCTGGACATTGATAGACTCCCACCTCTTCTATATGATACTCAGGCTCCCACTTACACCCTCTCTCTCTCTGAGAGGAACAGAGTCATCAGACAGGAGATATGGCATATTTATATACAGAGGACATGGGTTAGCCCTGCACAGCCACTGCCATCGAAGATGGCACATTATTATACACAGTTCTTGAGCATATCAGAGCAGGGATTCATAGAGATTCCGAGATATATGCAGATCTATATGCCACATCGATTGAGAGTTCTTATTGGACAACTCAGGGTATCATCACATCAGCTTATGATTGAGAGTGGCAGAGCCAGTGGCATCCCACGGGAGGAGAGGATATGCCCCCTTTGCAGATCAGAGGTGGAGAGTGAGGAGCATTTTGTTCTCAGATGCCCGGCATACTCAGAGTTGAGATCTAGATACACATTGAGCAGCTCACTTCAGGGATGTATGACTGATATGGATCAGAGATCATTTAGCCATTTTCTGGGAAAGGCATGGCACATCAGAGAGCAGAGCACACAGCGGGTCCCAGTCAGAGAGGGGCCCACCCAGACGACTATTACACAGTTCTTTCAGACAGATAGAGTAAGAGCTACTGTACTAGCCTCCAGCCAGACCTCCGGGCTCACACTATAGCAGGCTGAGGACCAGCGTACCCGACGCTGCACGAGGATCCGTGGGTTTCGGACCCCACAGCCACACCGACAGGAGATCCTCCGGAGGATTCTTGATCTACATCGACAGCAGACTAAGATCCGACGACACTCGACACATTGGATCTCAGATCTCCAGTTTGCTCTTTCTCCACCGCCGATGTACCACATCCTGCATCCAGGAGGGATCACCTGCTATTAGCGACTTCGACGACTGCTACTACATCCTAGGATAGTATATCTCCCTGCATCTGTTACATATACACATCACACCACTTTATCACATCTGACAGTTGTTCCCCTATCACAGCCGACATTTGTTCCCCTTTTGTAGCCATTATCTGGAGTACCAGAGCTACATACGCACATACACATACACGACACTTATCACACTCGCAGCACCGTATTTTCAGTTTCCAGTTTTTAGCTTTTCATTCAGCACTTTTATTTTGGATAGCTGGACCTCATCAGTTGTATCACAGTTTGTCTCATAGGCCAGTTTTGGTCTTTAGAAGACGTTAATATAACTTTCTTTCTTTCTTTCTTTCTCTCATGTCATGGATAAGAGGAATGAGCAATTTTCTTTTTCCTTTTCAATAAGCTATTTACATTTCTATGCATTCATAGGTGTTATTTTCTATTTGAATAAACTCTTCATGTTTTTGTGTGTCCATACAAAAATGAGTGCATATGGCAGCATTGTTGTAAGTTCTACCAACAACCTTAATCTCTACCATTACATCTATGGAGAGGGTCAACTATGGAATTTGTAATAACTACTATTCAATGGGTAGCAATTAGTGAAGCATAAAGGCAAAGCAGCTATTTGCACATGGGATGATTATCCAAAGTTTTCTAGGAGTGTCAAGCAAGAAGATTGCATTCATGTGTGAGCCAAAGTTCCTATAATTGTTCTTACTAAAATGAATACATGCATTTCTTTTGCATAAGGAAATTCACTTTTCTTGTGCCCCAAAATTGAAAGCACTTATCTCAACAAAGCTATTAAAGACATAAATCAAAACCCGTGTGAAACCTTTGAGTTAAGAGAAAGACAAATCAAAATAAATGTTTGGCTCAATCAAGCATACGCGATATGAGGGGTCTAAGAGAGAGAAACACCTACCACTGGCTACTACACTCCTCATGATGATGCTCGCACCTTGTGATGTTGTTGTTTGTTGTCTAATGGAGAGAGAGAGAGAGAGAGAGAGAGAGAGAGAGAGAGAGAGAGAGAGAGAGAGAGAGAGAGAGAGAGAGAGAGAGAGAGAGAGAGAGAGAGAGAGAGAGAGAACACCAAAAATAGATGAAACAAGAAGCGATTGGGTTTATGATTTGACCCTACAATAGATATGAAATAAGAGGTAGAGGATAGAGTGAAAAGAGCGAAGGCATGACTTTCATATGTGACATTAGATAATGTAATATGGGAAGAATTAAAAGAACAAAAGAGTATATTGTTAGAATATGCATGGGATGAAGAAGGCCTAGAAGCTAAGAAAAATGATGAAGGCCTAGTTATAGAGGAGATAGATGTGCCTAGTATTCTAGAAAGACCTAGGTCTCCATCACTTTTAGAGTGGTTGGTGATACAACTAGATATCCTAAGGAATGAAGAGAGTGGAGTTAGTCACAATGTTCACATTTTAACCAATGATCCCTATGAAAATGAATGTGGTGTTAAGCTTGACACATGGATTAGTGAGGGGCAAGGGATTTTAAGAGAGTTATGGGGTGTTGATACAATGCAAATTATTCTAATGGTAAAAATAGAAAAGACGGAGGTAAGAGGGGACCATACACCTAGAAGTGTTCTAGTTGTAAATATGTAAAAGTGTGAAAAATTTTGCTTGCTTGTTAGTGTTTGTTATGATAGTTAGGATTTTGAACTTTTTGTGAATTTAGCATCATGGGTCTAAGAAGGAAAATAAGACTAAAGTCAAAGAGGTTTCATATGTCAATTAGAATGGTGTAAGATGTGTTGGAATCCCTACATGAAAATTTTCCAAAAAAGTATAAATTTTGGAACATAAATGTTGTCCAAAAGCATCAATTTGGTTCATGGCTCAAGTGATGGCCCTTGAAACAACATCATGTATGCGATGATCAAATATTTTAGACTTAGAACAAACAAAAAAGAGTAAAAGAGATTTTAGTATGACATATGTATGCATAGAGAGTCAATTTTGGAGCCTAGAGCTTTAAGGCTTCCATTATAGAGACCGAATTGTAAGTATTTCATTCTCAATTATTTTTAAATTAAACTTAGTATTAGGTTTTATTATGATAAATTCTATTTTTATTTGTAGATACTTATCCTTCTAATCTTGAGGAATGGCAATCTGTCGACTCCATTATTGATATTATTGATATTATGCATGGTTTGATTGGAGAATAAATATACAAAGGCAGGAGAAAAACACAACTTGTAGATAATGAAATATTTTCTTATGAACATTCTTATATTATCCCTATATATAATAGCCAATGGGGAGTAATGTCCCTACTTTCTTTGCTTGATTTTACAAGCCTTGTGTGGTCTCTACCAAGTCGAGCCACTAGTGAGAGCTATAGATGTAAAATCCTTTTTGAAATATATAGAGGATATTAAAACTTGATATCTCAAACAGGCTAAACAAGATTACTTTGTTTATGTCTGTTATGTGTTTATTAATTTCTTTTCCAATGTTGAGATAAGAATATCAAAGGCCATAATGTCAATCAAGAGGTTGGTATATGATCATGTCTTACAATTTGTTGATGAGGTATGGGATACCAGGATAGAAGGCAAGATAACTTGTAAGATAGATCAAGAGTCTATTGCTTGCAAATACATGCTTGCTACTCAAAATTTTGTCCTTCGATTTTATTACGGTAGGTGCTACTAGAGTCAAGAGGCTGGCATATGATCATGTCTTAGAATTTGTTGATGAGAGGTGGGATACCAATATAAAATGCAAGATAACTTGTAAGATAGATCAAGACTCTATTGCTTGCAAATACATACTTACTACTCAAAATATCATCCTTAGCTTTTATTACAATGCAACTCCTAGTGAGAGCTATACATGTAAAGTCTTTTCTGTGATATAGAGGACATTAAAACTTGATATCTCAAGTAGGCTAAGCAAGATTACTTTGATTATGTCTATTGATGTATTTATTGATTTCTTTTTCAATGTTGAGATAAGAGATCAAAGGCCATGTTGTCAAAACCAAGAGGCTGGCATATGATCATATCTTACAATTTGTTGATGAGGGGTGGGATACTATGATAGAAGGAAAGATCACTTGTAAGATAGATCAAGACTCTATTGCTTGCAAATACATGCTTGCTACTCAAAATTTCATCCTTAGCTTTTATTACAATATTTGGCATTATGTTGGTGGTAGTTTAGATTCTTTGGATCAAAATCTAGAGGATTTTAGTAAAGATCCTATAATGGATCTTGATGTTTAGCTCAATGAGGACATTATTATGATACTAAAGGTTAGATCATCATGTGCACTACATCAAATGAGGGAGGATTTACAAAATGAAGATATCAAATTACTATGTTCATTTGCATTCTAACTTAACAACAAATGAGTAAATTTGTACATCAAGTTATATATAGTATATCTATATATTTGATTCCACTTCTTGAATGGTAAACATCTATGTTAACTTTTTTGCATATATCAAAGAGAAGAGAGAAAAATATACAATGTAAGGATATTAAAGAAAATATATCTTTACTTTCAATATAAATACAAGCTCACATATTGCAAAAAAATTGTATTTGCTTTCTTCATGATCTATATATATAAGGCTTTATAAAAATATATACAAAAGCTATTTCTTTTTGTGGAGAACATCCTTTTATTTTAAGTGCATTGCAAGCATTGAGCTATCTTTTGAGTGAAGTAATATCTTTTGAGTCATTTACTTCTCTTTTTTTATCCTTAAGGATCTATACACATTCTAAGTCTAAAGCAACAATACAATTTCTCTTGCCTATGTCACCAAGCAAGAAAGATAGTTGTGCAATGACCCACCTAATGTCAAGGGCCACTCTAGCCTTTCCTATCCCCCCACTTCACACTTAGGGCACATCAAGGGCTAGACACACCTAGGGAGATTGTGACATGTCTCCCTAAGTCACACCCACAACACCTCCCATGTACACAAACTAGGTCCTCAAGTATGGGACAACACCACATGTTTCCGTGAGGTTTGACCCAACTCACAGTTTCATTGGCATAGACACCATGCACTACACAGTGAGGTAGACATACCCCAGGTAGTGCACTTCCTTTTTCTTTTTCAGGTACACTCAACAATTGCGATCAACCACTGACATTAGAGGCCCCTACTATCCAATCAAATCTATTTTTGGCCTCCTTAATCTCTCATCCAATTTTGTGATACTTCTTCTCCCCGTCCAATCTCCTCAAAGCCCCATCACCGATCCACATGGTAACCCTTCAACCACTCGAGCCCTCACCAATAAGTGCAACAAGTGCCATGGAACTAGCACTCGACTACTAGGAGGGGGTAATGTTAATCCAAGTGCAAAGAAAGCAAAAATAAAATTTTAAGGACGCATGTCAAAGTGAAAAAAGGTGGCCCGGTTGAAGAAATAGGAGGAAAAAAGGCCAAAAGTGCAAGGACTATGTCAAAAACATAGATCTAGAGCACGGTAGCTATGGAGGTTGAAAGATGAATACAAGACTCATGGATGACATAGACATGAAGAGAATTACTATTACACAAGTGAATTAGGTTCCAAGATGGAAGCTTGGACTCATAAACACAATCTTGTGTAAGACATTGACAATGACAATGATACTTGAGTGAAAGGACAAAAGCACTATGACCTCACATTCAAATGACAGGCAAGTACACTACTTTATAGCTTTAGGATAGGTAGCACTTTCCACCACTATGCTTATAGGATTGAGCAAGCCTACATATCCTTAGCCCAACTGCTCCATACAAAGGGGCTACATTGGGTGTGATTGCCTTATTCTCAAAACCCCTCCTCAATCATAACCAGAAAGACACAAAGTGTGTAGAGGCTTTAGTGAGCAACCACTTGCAAAGTGTGGGTACACCACAAACACGGTAATCATCCAAAGGCTATCACAAACAAAGCTAAGTGTGGGTACTAAAAACATGGTGGATATCCAGAGGCTATAAGAGGAGTTTCGCAAAGTGTACAAAGGCTATAGTACCAGGTTACATGAGGAGTTTACAAGCTATAGTACTAGCTTACATGAGGAGTTTACAAGCTTATGAAAAGGAGCATTAGAGCAAGGTTATACAAGGCTTCAAAAAAGTCTATCAGAAAACTAGGAATATAAGGATTGGTGAGGCTTGTCCTTTTACTCTTGATGGTCTTCTTCTTCTTCTTCTTTTGCTTCATGGTCTTCTTCTTCCTTCACAGTTACAAGATAGGCCTTCTGAGACCTCTTTCCAGCATGAAAGAACTTCTCAGTACGTCTGATCCTTTTGCAAAAGTCACAAATTAGCTGGTCCTTTTTGCTTTTGTTCCTGTTATTACTGACATACAACAGTTGTCCATCTTTTGTAGTTTCTTTTTTTCTTTTAATCTTATTTTCTCCTTCTAACAAGGAGGCCTTAATATTAACTAATTTAGGGTTGGGTATACAGATTAAACTAATTGAAACATTATCATAATCCGGAGGCAAACTTTTTAACAAGACACCAATACATATATCTTCATTCATTTTTAGATTTATTCTTGTTAGGTTAGAAGACTTTGCATGTAATTCAAATGAGATGCTAGGGATGTGTTAGGCTTCATGTCCAATCTAAAAAATTCAATTAATAGACCATACTTTGAGGACTTTGACTCGGCACCAAAAAATGTGTCAAATCTATCCCAAGTGTCATGGGACGTGTCACATGCATCCACATGGTGGATATAGCTATAATCTAACTCAAGATTTATGATGGCTTGAGCCTTGTCATCATTCTTTTTCCAGATTACTGCAAGGGCAGTATCCCAAGGCTTCTTCTCTTGTCCCTTAGTGATGGCTCATAGGCCCTTCTTCGGAATGCTCCATTGTCACGTGCGAGACAAGAGAAAAGAAGAGTAGAATAAGAAGAGAGGAGAAGATGGAGAGCTTCTCCACCATGGACCCTCGCCCTCACACAATCCCTCTCTCAAGCACAAGCACAAGCAAGCAAGAATAAGAACAAGAAGAGAAGAGGAGAGTTAGTTTTGGATACACATAAGAATGATCTTCTCCATTCCCTTTTTTCCTTTTTATACATGCCCTCCTCCTCTTTGGGTGCCAATCCCTTTTTACATGATCGGCCGTTTTAGCCAAGGTCTTCTTTCCTTTTTTCTTTCCTCTTTCCATTGTTCCTTCACCTGTGTCATCTACATTTACAAATTGCATAGGAGGGAGCTTGGAGCTCTTTACAAGGTTCTAGAGTGCACTTTTATCTTTAAAATGCGACGTTCCTCTTTTGTGCTTGCCTTGAAATTTTAAGGTTGTCCTTGTTGAGAATTAGATAATCACACCCAATGTATCCTCTTTGTATGGAGTAGTTGGGCTAAGGATATGCAGGCTTGCTCAATCCCATAAGCACAATGGTGGAAAGTGCTACATATCCTAAAGCTATAAAGCATTATACTTGCCTATCATTTGAATGTGATGTCATAGTACTTTTGTACTTTCACTCAAGTATCATTGTCATTGTCAGTGTCTTACACAAGATTGTATTTATGAGTCCAAGCTTCCATCTTGGAACCTAATTTACTTGTGTAACAGTAAGTCTCTTCATTGTCTACGTCATCACGATTCTTGTATTATCTTCCAACCTCCATAGCTACCATGTTGCTCTAGATCTGGGTTTTTGACATGGTATCAGAGCTCATTTGAGCATGGCTTAGCTCTCCTCTCACTCCTCTTTGCTCAACTTCAAGTCATCTAAGTTTGAATGCATGACTTCATTTTCTCACTTGAATCTCACAGTCACAGTTTGGCAGCCATAGCCAGAGACTGGACTTGTAGCACTTTGAGCTCTTATATCTCTCTCTACAAGCCTCATCTCTCTGAGCATCCTTCTAGAGTTCTCTTCCTTGACTCCCTACGCTTCTCCTGGCACATCATAGTGAGACATTAGCCCCTCTACTGCACAACCATTGCTGAAATTTGTCATCGTTTTCCTATCTGTGCCTATCGTTGTTTGTATCATCTATTCTCCTCTTGCACACCGTTCACTCTATAGGCAGTTATATGGGTTTTAAAGCTCCATATCCAAGCTCTCTCCCCATAAAATATCTCCAAGAGATTCTTATCCTACGAGCTACACCACAAGAAAAACCAATACCTGCCTACAAACCCTAACACGGAAGCCATAGCTTCCTCATTTCAAGCTTAAAAACTTTCTCACCTCCCTCAACTCAAAGAAGTCCATGCTACTTTGATTCACTGAGTCATTCAAGTTCCTAGCAAGATTTGCCCTTCAAGCCAGTAAGAAAAAGATTCAAGAGAAGACCAAGCATCCATAGCCACTAGACTCAAGCTCTTCTCCCACATAAATTTCTCATCCTTCTCAATCAACTAGAGTTCCTATCATTCAGATACGATGAGTTCTAGCAAATATAAACTTCAAGAATAAGATTTCAAGAAACATTCACTAGTAAAATCAGCAAAGGAGGAGAGATTTTGGAAGATTTGTGAATATTTGAAGACTCAAGCAACAACATCAAGCTAGTATCTCTCTATACTATTTACCATTGTCATTACTTGTGTCTCTTGACACACTCAAAGTCAGCTTATTTTTTAAAGCCTATCCAATGTGACAACACAAGAAGAGATGTTAGAAAGTGGTTCAAGCTATAATTAATAGGTACATTATTTCTTAATGTTGATACAGTTGCAATGTTTCATTAAGTAATGGAGAAGAAAACTTCAAGTGATTTGGGAGAGTGTATTTTATAAGGATATTCTTATAGTGTTTTGATGTTGCTTTCTTCAAAAATTATAATAGTGCCTAAGATGGATCCGGTGGACTTTATTAGATCACAAACAAGGGATGTGATACAATTTAGATGCTAATTAGCACATAGACATTTGCTAATTAGTATATAAGAAACTGTTAACTAGGTCAGATAACTGCTATAACTGGCATAAGCAATTGCTTATAGATAACTACTAGTTAGCATACAGATCTTAATTAGCATACAACTACTAATTATCATACAATTTAGCATATAGACAACTATGCTAACTAGCATATAACTTCTTAGAAGCATACAATGCTTATTAGTATACAAGTTACTATAAATAGTATTGTTATCTAGCACTGTTAATTAGCATAAAGAAGACTATTAACTAGCACAAATGGCTTTAAATGGAAGCATAGTTGTCATGAGATAATAATGATAGGATAGTAGGCATCTCAATAAAGATATTCCACTTTAGATATCCTACTTTTTAGTCCTTATTTTTTTCTTAATACTGAGCTTCCTAGAATAGTACAGACTTCCAGGGTTAGAAACTTCAGATCCCATTGTTAACTTTTGTAGATATCAAAAACAAAAAATGTTCATAATATCACTCTCCACACTTTCAACATCGGGATTTCTATGCTAAATTATAGGTGCTCAAATCTTAGTTACCTACTTTCTTTGTATTTTAGGATTGTAGGACATATCTAACTTGGAGGGAAGATTTGGAAAAATCCAACCGTTTTCATGGGATTTTTGACATAGAGTGTGAAAGTGGGATATGCTTTGTCTGCAAAATGGTAAGTGACAGACTTCTTAGTCAATGGACTTCTCTAACTTGCTCATTGTCCTAATAATAGGAGTTAGTCAAGTGGAGTCTTGGGAGTTAGTGACCATGTGGCTTTGAGTAGGGATTAATAGTCACTAAAGTGACTTGTTTTGTGGGATATGTGGTGAAGAATGAAGCGTGAGATCAAGAAGACCATTCAACACAGATTTAGGGGTACCAACAAGACTAATTGGGTGGCCGCTGTCCAATGTGGCCACGAAGATGAAGGCGAGGGCATGCTAACTGGGAGAGGACACAAGGGAAAGGTGGGGGGATGAGGTAAAGAACGTAAGTGGGTTGGAGGCTCATGCATTGAAGAGGAGAGTGGAGAGTATTGGGACTATTTTGAATAGGATAAATAGGGGAAGAGAAGGCACTAAGCTATCCTTGAATATCTTCATCTCTTACAAGGTCTTTGAGGCAATCCTTTACTTGATTCTTAGTCCCGAACTTTAGGGAACCTTCCTTGATCATGAAAGAGAAGTTTTGATGGGATTATGCTCTTCATGTGAATTGTTTTGGATTGTGAATAATAGTAAAGAGTAGGGCAACAAGCAAGAAATGGAGATTTGATGCTCAAACATGGTTTCTCTTGAATTCTGCTGCTTGATTCTTAATCTCTTCCTTTGGTAGACAACAAAGATAGAGTTTTCCTTAGATTTGGAGTAGCATTTATACCATGTTTTACTGCTGTAATAAAATTGTAATTATAAGGCTGAAGTTATTTTGAAGGCCGGAAGAGGTTATTTACAAGGGTTCATGCATTTCTATTCGTATGCCTTGTCTATGGTGGTGCCACTATCATCTTCCATCAGTAAATTGATGTATGCATGAGATTTTGAGGTATTACCTATAGCTTTTGGATTATGTTCAATAAAGATTATTAATATATTAGTGTGTATAATGTGCCATAGTCTTAGTTTGTGTTAGGCTACTATCCCAAGTGTGTACATGTGTCTTTGTCTTAGGCATATTTATAAGATTTATAAGATATATTACAGATTGATTGTTATGTTGACCTATATGAAATGAAGCCACTTGGTTTCACCTTTATCTATCTCCATTAAATCTTCCAAATTTTCAATTCTCTTTCTTCCATCTTATTCCATCTCTCAATCTCCCTACACCCTTTTGTCTCTTACCCCTGTGTGGTAGACCTTCTGCCTACGTGCTACAACATTGGTGAACCTGATGTGAAGGATGGCCAAAGTATTGCAATCATAGGGGATTCATCAAGTGTTGGTTCAAGGGATATTATGCAGTAAGTGGTCTTACTATTGCAGTCACAAGAGTAGCAAGCCCATTGTTAGGATCTAAAATGAGCTCGACACTAGCTCTAACAGCTCTAGCCATAGGCTCCTAAACACAACGAACAACCCCATCATATAGCCTTGTGGCTAGGGGCGTCTCGATACTATAAATAATTGTTCTAACTGCACTTAGGTGACCATCTCACTTCGAATCACAAATATAAAAAAGAGCACTTCCAACTGATTGTTGTGGCCCCTATAGCTCTCCTACACCCCAAGGATTGGCCTAATTTATTCTAGCATAATGCGACATTGAAGAGATGGAACTGGACTAACTCGTGCTTCCACTTCTTTAAATATTTGCTAAACCCCTAAATGCCTTACTATGATGCATAAACATTTGGTTTTTCATTACAAAGGTATTAAATTTTAGCACTCATTTCTTGTTTATGCCTTGTATATATCAATTTTTATGTTTTATGAGTCATTTTGTATAGAATCTACCCCTATTTGACCACTTTAATACAAAAGCAAGTGTAGAATGAGGCTAAACCTTATATCCTACTGCTCACTACACATTCATCAACGTTTCCTTAAAATTTTCCATTTTTAAATGCTAAAAAGCTATTTTTTTTCTAATTTTTAACTTTATTTATTTTTCTCAAACTTTTAATTATAATTACTAATAATTTTATAATTTCTAATAATAAAATAGAGAATTATAGCCATGGCAACCATGATGCACTATTTTGTTGCATATGTACCATTACTTTCATCAAATTTATCAGCTATCATCATATTTCTTAATCTTATAGGTTTTGCGTAACTTGAATAATTAAATATTGCATTATAATAACCACAAATTCTAAAATTTTGAAATTGTGACACTTGAATGTAATACATATTACTTCCATATCAAATTTTGACCCATATGCATCCCAATTCCATGATGAAAACGGAAATATAATCAAATTTCTTGTGAAATCGAGACTTACCGTGAAATATTCCATAAAATCGCTTAATTTTTTATGATTTTTGAGTCACTTAGGTAGCATGCCGATGCTCCACATAGCCATTGACAAGCCACCTTCATGCTCTTTCACTCCGTTTCTCACATCGTATGACATTCTAGCACCCATTCTCCCTCGTCCCCTCAGCCCACATGAATAACAATTATGGCAAGAGAGAAAGAGGAGAGAGAAAGTCTAAACACTTGATTTTCAATAGAATGCATCATTTTGCATGATTTTTGTGGTGATTAAAGGTAAAGAAATTCAGCATCTCATGGCCACAAGGGTTTTTGATGAATTGAACAATTGAAAAATTACATTTTTGGAGAAATAAGGAGATGCATTGAAAATGTGCCCCCTTCCCTCCCTCCAAATCATGAGATTTTGAGAGTTCTTAACTCTCTTTAGCTTAATCACTTTAAAAACTTGTCACATCCCTCAAACATTCCCACTATCGATAAGTGATTCATGAAGGCCCAAACGATCTCGGATTTGAGATCTAAAAACATAGTTGTGCTTATGGCATCGTTTTCTACTAACTTGGCACACTGTTTCTGGCTTTGGATCAGGTACCTACTTTGTAATGAGAAAGTTGCACCTCTTTAAAAATGGGCTATCTAACAAACTTTGATTAACAACGAACGGACACTTCCAACACATTTTAATACAATGTATAGGTTCATAAAGGGTTGACATAGCTATCATCATATTATTAATTATCTATCCCCAATGGTAGCTACCCCTAGATCATCAATGGAAACTTTTAGCTCTTTTGGGAAAATCTCACCGAAGGTTTTGTCGGTCGTGCATTGCCAAGAGCCCGATGCATTACATAATTCGAAGGCCATGACATGATACACAAAGGTTTTGAACATAGTTATGAATGTTGTCTTGAACTTGTCTTCCTCGAGATGGCCATTTGACTGTAACTGGCAAAACAATCCATAAAGGAGCATATATCCCTACTTGCTAGTTGATCTAAGATTTGATTAATGAATGGCAAAGTATAATAATCCTTAATTTTTTGCTTCTTGAGCTCTCTAAAATTAATGCAAAGCTGGATTTGATTATTATTATTATTTTTGATAACCACCAGTAAACACCACTTCGTAAATATCAGACCAACCTTATGTAATTTTTGTAACTCTTTGAAAAGGCATCTCTTAACTCAAACTTAACTCAAAAGGCATACTTCGGGCATACGCTGTCGTGCTGCTGTGCATCCGAGGTGTGAAATCCACCCAAAAGTTGTGTGTGGGATTTGATACTTTGTACATACTTAGTCGTTATGTTTGCATCTTTATTCTACGTGGTAATATAGTAACGAGGGGCTAGAAAAAGATATTGTTGTTGGCACGTCACCACAAGGCGCGTCCAGTGGGAGACAGAAGAAGACGAGGTGACAACGAAGATCGTAGAGTGCTCGATGAATATGGACGGAAGGAAGTGCGAAGTGGACGCTGCTATGACAGAGGAGTGCCGAGATCAGAAGGTGAGAAGATGACACGAACATGAAGAAGATGAACGAGGGGACAAGGACGAAACTGAAGAAGAAAATAAAGGTGACAAAGCAGCTGCTGCGACTATGAAGGAACAATAGACGAACCAGCAGTGAACACATTAGGAATGAAACGACTTCTGCTACTTCAAAGGACATTGAAGTGGTATGGGTGTGATCATTGGCCATCTTCTATGTCAGTGACTGGAACGACAACAAAGCTGCTTGTATGAAGAACATTCCAGACATAGAGATGCCTGAAACAAAACTGCTTG
Source organism: Lygodium microphyllum (assembly GCF_053477565.2). Taxonomy (NCBI): domain Eukaryota; kingdom Viridiplantae; phylum Streptophyta; class Polypodiopsida; order Schizaeales; family Lygodiaceae; genus Lygodium; species Lygodium microphyllum. The sequence goes on from NW_028229526.1 coordinate 1,144,212, forward strand.
TATGAAGAACAATCCAGACATAGAGATGCCTGAAACAAAGCTACCTGTATGACGTGCTGAAGCATAAGCAGACAAGAAATTACCTTATACTTTCCCAAGAAGAAGATGGAAAGGCTCTCAACCGTCTTTAGTTTCCCTTCTGCAATTCTGAGAGGACATAACTAGTAATCAGATGGACTGCTTTTCTGGTTTTAATTCACCTTGAGTTTACCATTTTAAACTTTACATACTAGATAGCAAAATTTACAACTGCTTTTGCTCAGGCAGAATTTATTGATTGTGTTCTGAATTTGCTTTATGGCTATTAAAATTATATGATTCAGAGTTGAAGGCCAGAGCCAGTTTGATGATGAGTTCAATCTCTGACATTGGATTATTCACTTGATTGATCTTCCATCTTGAAATTTATCAAGGTCTTCTGTAGACACGACTTTGCTTTTGAAAACCCATCGACATCTTTGGTGAACCCGACGTGAAAGTGTCGCATAAATTTCAGGATGGGAGATGCTTCAGCATCAATTTCAGCCTCTTCTACAATTCCTGCTGTGTCCTCCACTTCAGCTCCATCATTGACTGCTGCTTCAAGTACTTCAACGGATGATCTAAAGCAGATTTTGCAGAATATGTCTATGTATATGCAGCTTCAAAATCAGCAGACACAATTGTATATGCAGCAGCAGCAGCAATTGCATCAACAACAATTGTCTTAGCAAAGGCAACTATATTCGAAGTAGGAGAATGCAATCAGTGCGACTAAGGCGATTGAAGCAATTGAGAATGAGAAGAAGCTATTTGATGGCCGTAATGTTTCCGCTTACTTGAAGACATATGAGATCAAGATGGGGTTTTTTGGAGTTCCAGCTGGACTTATGAGTAAGTATTTTCTTCCTCTTGTCACACTCGCCTTGAGGGCAAAAGTGACTGATCTTTTTATTCAAAATTCGCATTGGCAAGATTTTAAGAAGGCCCTGAAACATTCCGAGAGTGGGTCTACATGCCAAACAAAGGTCTAGCTGCTTCAGAGTTGATTCGAGAATTTGAAGAGAGGTATAGTCAGCTTGATGCCATTGAACAAAGAGCATTGGATGTTGAGAAAGTTGAGCTTTTCTTGCAAGCTGCAGATCCTGCTCTTTAGGAAGAATTGGGAGAGCTTCTTGAGGATCGCACGAAGCCTATGGGTCTTAAAATGGATTGGCAAGATGCCCAGGATGCAGTCTCGACTTTGACCAAGAGGAGGATATGGAAGACCCGCGTACATAATGGTTCTATGACACCGACACCGTCTTCTGCTCCTATGCCTGCTTCTATCCCTATTATTTCTTCTCCTCCTCAGCCAGTTTCTTGGCCTATGCCAGTGCCTACTGTTTCTACTCCTCATGTTCCTCTTGTTCCATGACCGATGCCAGCTCCTTCTGCTCCAAAACCATCCACTCCGTCGGTGCCTTCCTCTCTTGATGATATAATCAAAGGCATAACGGATTTGACATTGGAATCAGTTAAAGCGGAGTTGGTGGGAAAATTGAAAGAGCAGTTTGCTTCGACTGCGCCTACTATTTCTTCTAGTGCTCCTACTGCACCTAGGAGTGCTCCTAGTGCACCTAGGAGAGATTGAAGATGTATTTGGTGCGATAGTACGGACCATCAGCATTGCAGGGATTGTGAATCTTTTCAGGATGCAAGGAGGAAGAATTTGGTATTTTGGGGACAAGATGGTAAGATTTGGTTGACTGAAACAGGAGCTCCACTTGCTACCAACTTTGGGAAAGGCGGAATGAAGAAGTTAGTGGTTAACATGGCTGCGCGTACTTCTTATGTGGCAGCTAGAGGAGATGCTTCTGTATATGAAGTCCAGATTGAGAAGGGATCAGAGAATCAGTCAGCATTATGGACTTATGCTATGGAGACGGCAAACAAGGGAAAAATTCAGCAAACTGTTTTGACTAGTGCAGGCTCTAGCATTAGATGTGAGACAGGTTGGGATTTGCCTGTTGATAGGTACACTATTTATGCCTACTTGGCTAAGTCTCAGGGAGCAGATGTATTTGTTGAGGAGAAGCGTAAGAGGGATGAAGAAAATCCAAGTGCAGCTAAAAAAACTAGAGGGAGTGAGTTTGTTACTCCACCTACTGTAGGACCGTCTTTGAGACCATGGCCAGAACGACAGATGGAAGATGCTCAAAAGAGAGAAAAGAGGCAAGAGCCTAGAGAGAGAAAGCAGCCACGGTTTAGATTGATGTCTGATATTGAGACATCTACGGACATGAAGAAAATCTTTAATGACAAGATACTTGGCAGTGAGGTGACTTTTACTATTTCTGAGGTTTTGGGCATCTCGAAAAGAGAGTTTCAAGATCAGTTTCAAGAGGTCGTGAAGAGGAAAAGACATGCATTGCCTACTACTGATACACATGGAGTTTTGATTGGGGAGCTGGATGAGGATGATGATGAGGTTATGGTTGAGAATGCTTCTGTTTTTCCACAGATAGAGAAGAGGGTTCAGCCTATGCATTATGCTGAAACTGATGAGCCTGTCTTGATACCGTGTAGTCACTTTTCACGGAGTCATTGGGCTAGGGCAACTACAGAAACGATGGTAAAAATTGGAGAGAAACAGGTGCCTTATGTTGCTTTGGTGGATCATGGTTCAGAGATTAATCTCATAGTTTGTGGAATTTATGAAAGTAACAGATGGCCTATGGATGTAGAGCATGGGTGGTGTATGAGAGCCGCTAACAACACTGCAGGTGATTTGTATGCTGCCTGTCCCAGTGTCATGGTTTCTATTGGAGATTTAGAGGAGGATTTTCATTTCTTTGTGCAGGATTCATGATCTTATGCCATAATTCTTGGACAGCCATTCATCACAGAGATGCACATGAAAACAAAGGTAATGGATGATGGATCTGCTTATGCACGGATTCGCAATAAAGATGGCATGAGAGCAGTATAGTTTATGACTGTGTGTGTGAACCATGTTAGAAACATGGATACTCTTAGAGATGCACCTTTGCCCACTGTGAGGGATTCGGGTTTTCATTAGGTACTGCTGTTTCGCGAGACGACAGTGGTATAGAGCAAAGGAGATTGGAGTTCTCGCCTCCTAGCAGCAGTGTTTTCTCCTCCAGTTTTGTTGGGATTTCAGCAAACAGTTCGATGAGCTATCAGAAGACTTCTAAGTTGCCTAGAGCTGCCAGGCAGTACATATGTAGGAAGGAGAAAATTTTGAAAAATGCAGGTATTTTAGAGGATGATGAGCATATAGATGGGATGTATGATAGTATGGTTTGTGCAGATATGACGATAGAGATGGAAAATATGTTGAAAACTGATATGCACAGTTGTCACAGTAATGTATTAGTGCAATCCTTGGATATGTTTCATGAAATTGCAGATTTTGTGTCACAGATAGAGTTAGAGGCTGAGGTGACTCAACAAAAAGTATTGAGTGCTGAAGAAATTCAACAAACAGAGTTTCCAGCTGATTATGATAAGCTTACAGAGACACAAAGGGCTGAAAACTTTCAGCCAACAGAGTTTACTTGTTGAAATATTTCAGCATCCAGAGTTTAGGGCTGTTCCTATGCAGTCCATAGAGCAGAGGGCTGAGGATATTCAGCCATTGGAGTGCAGAATTGCTGATTTACAGCAAGATTTGAGTAATGCAGAGGAACATAATGAAGCTAGGGTTGACACGAAATACAAGACTGTGGATAAGAAGGTGAAGCCGGTAGCTGTACCGCTTCCACCTGACAGTGATCAGCAAATAGAGAGGGTTGCCAAATAGCCAATTTTGAGGAATCCGGAGCATATAGGCCATAAATTTTCAGTAGAGACTCTTGCTGAATTGAAAATTGGAAATGGTGAATTCTTGCTACCCACAGAGAAGCAATGCTTTCAGGAGATGCTTGAGCGACATGGAAGGGGGTTTGCTTTTTTCCCGTATGAGATTGGATGTGTGAATCTGGATATTGTTGCTCCTATGGTGATCTTTACTATTCCTCATATTCCATGGAACCTCCGACCTATTCCAGTGCCTAAGGCACACCTGCCAAAGCTGATTGACTTGTTGAATGAGAAAATCAGGATGGGAATCCTAGAGCCTTCATTTGCACCATACTCAAATAGGTGGTTTACGGTTCCAAAGAAGAATGGTACTCTCCGATTTATACAGGACATGCAGCCAGTAAACATAGTTACTATCAGGAATGCTGGTATAGGTCCAGTTGTGGATGAGTTTGCAGAAGCATTTGCTAGACGTGCCATCTATTCTTTAGGTGATTTGTATTCGGGATATGATCAATTTTAGCTGGCTTTGGAAAGCAGGGACATAACCACTATGAGAACTCTTATTGGGCTTGTCAGGATGTGTACCTTGCCTTAAGGTGCCACTAATTCTGTTGCACATATGATGAATGCCATGCATAAGGTCCTTCGTGATTACATACCTCAGCTTACCATGCCTTTCTTGGATGATGTGCCCATTAAGGGGTGTGCAGAAGAAGAGAAGAATGAGAGTCTAAATGAGCATGGATGCAGATACTTTGTGGCTGATCATATTTCAACTTGTGAGAAGATTTTGGCCAGGTTAGAAGAAGTGAACTTGACACTATCAAGGCAAAAATCTGTTTTTGGAGTAAATGAGGTTGTCATTGTTGGACATATGTGTGGATATTATGGCAGGAAACCCTCACGTGAGAAGGTGGAGGCTATAGGCAAGATTACGAAGTAATGTTCTATCACTTCAGAGGTACGGAGATTCATTGGAGCTTGTGTGTTTTATATGATTTGGATACCTCATTTTGCACACATAGCAGATTGTTTATATCAGTTGCTTCGAAAGGGGCAAAAATTTTATTGGGATGAGAGCCACATTAGAGCCATGCGGAAATTGAAGAAGTTATTGCAGATTGCTCCTACTCTCAGGAAAGAGGATTATAATTGCGGAAGGCCTATTGTATTGACAGTTGACACTAGTCCAATGGGCATAGGTTGGGCTGTGGGTCAAGATGATGTAGATGGAAATATGTATGCTATTCAGTTTGGGGTGAAAGTCCTAAACGAGAGACAGAGGAGATATCCGCAAATCAAGAGGGAGTTACTGGGGATTGTTACGGCTCTCAAATGTGATAAGGAGTACTTTATTGGAGCCTCAGTTGTGGTAGAGATAGATTGCTTGCCATTGATAGGTATGATTACGAGTTGTTCTACTCCGGATATAGCTATGCTGAGATGGATTGCATACATCAAGTCATTAAATCTGGAATTTAAACACATAGTAGGGAAGGATAATCCAATGGCAGATATGATGTCTAGAGCCAGATATGATGATGAGGAGACTCTACTTGCAGAAGAGGATGATGTAGAAATTTCAGCCGCTATGGTTGATCATGTTTGCCATGTCTATGATATTGTGGCTTTCATAGAAGAACTCTATGTTGGAGATTGGTTGCAGATTGGCAAGTACCTTAGTACACTAAGCAAAAGAGATGAATGGACATATGAAGAGTTCAAGAAGATCAGAAGAAAAGCTATGGTTATTTTCTTAAGGACGGATTTCTTTGGAAGCATCCGAAGAAAAGAGGCGGATTACCTTTGCGTGTTGTCTGCGATAGAGAGACACAGTTACAGGTGATGAGGGAGTTTCATGAGAGTCCTTGGGCTGGTCATAGAGGAGTGTGGGCTACTTATGAGAAAATCAAGGAGAAATATTGGTGGAAAGGCATGTATAGAGATGTTTCTCACTTTGTAGAGACTTGCAGAGACTGCCAGATGTATTCGGTAGTGCGTCATTGAGATGAGCTTCATCCGACCTATCCGCTATGCATTCATTATAAGTGGGTAGTTGACTTGGTTACTATGCCTACGGGTCTATGGCAGATGAGATATATTGTTTTGGCTAGAGAGGATCTTACCAATCATGTTGAGGGCAGATCTTTGAAAACGAAGACCACTAGTGCAGTATGTAAGTTCTTATTGGAAGAAATTTTCTGCAGGTATGGCTGTGTGGGTAAGATCACTGTGGATCGCAGTGAATTGGATGCAGATGAAGCTAGGGAGTTTTTCCCTCAACTAGGAATCAAGTTGGCTCTAACCACAACATACAATCCAGAGGGAAATGGGAAGAGTGAAAGAGGGCATCTGCCGATAGTGAAAGCATTAGCTAAAGCATGCAGAGGACGGATTGGAGAATAGCCGAGACTTCTACCATTTGCTTTGTGGGCTGATCGTACAACTCACAGTGTTACCACAGGATGTATGCCCGCAGAGTTGATGTATGGTCAGAAACCGGTTATGCCGACTGAGACTTGTGCTTTGACTTGGTCAGTTTTACCTTGGCAGGAGGATTTGACGAGAGAGGAGCTCTTAGCTCTTCGGATTCGACAGTTGGAGAGAAGACCAGAGGATATTCAGCTAGCTATTGATAGGTTGAAGGTTGCTAGACTAAGAAATAAGGATAGGTTTGACAGCAGAAATCGCTTGCGGCCTAGAGCAATAGAAGAGGGAGATTGGGTATTAGTCTTTGATAGCATCCTTGAAAATCAGCATACTGCACTTCGGAAGATGGTGAAAAGATGGTTTGGGCCATACATAGTCAGACATGTCTTTGACAATGCAACATATGAGTTGACTGAATTGGATGGGATAGTGCTTAGAGTGCCTATTGCAGGAAAAAGGATCAAGATTTTCAAGAAAAGAGATGATGAGGATTATGCATTGGAAGAATTTGCAAGAGAAGAGCAACGAGAGGAAACTCCAATAGAAGAGACAGATGATATGACAGATAATCTTGTTGATATACCGAAAATGCACAATGAAGAGATTGATCTGTTTGTGGATCTTGATGATAATGATCATGGGTAGTTGGCCCATCCGGAGGATGCGCAGGATTAGAGGGCGTGGATGTTGTGCTGCTGCGCATCCGAGGTGTGAAATCCACCCAAAAGTTGTGTGTGGGATTTGATACTTTGTACATACTTAGTCGTTATGTTTGCATCTTTATTCTGTGTGGTAATATAGTAAAGAGGGGCTAGAAAAAGATATTGTTGTTGGCAGTTGGTATGTATGCCATGTGTGGTTTATTTGCTAAAGCACAGAAAGTGTTTGACAAGCATCGACTTTGTAGCGTATGCTGCATTATCTTGGCTTGAAGGTGACAAGGGGTTTTGTTTGCTTGTATTGTGATGATCAAGGAAAAGAATTCTAAAGTTTGGAGGCAGTTTGAAAGCATATGATATGTCATTGTAAGCTATGATATGATGATGAGGGCTTGTATGCTTTTCTAAGGGCCGTTTTTCTAGAGCCAATGATGGGATGACTATTTTCAAATGGGCTTTTTGGGGGGAAGAGGCTTAATTGAGAAGAAGGGAGAAAAAAAAGCTACGAGTTTCAAGCAGAGGAGGGAACAGGGGAGCTGAGGGGAAGCTTGATGTGGGACAATACAAAGCTCGTCTCTTCCTGGGTGAAGACGATATCCGATGCCACGTGATTAGCCGTTGGTTGGCGAGCTAGCCAACCCGTGTAGCCGCTAGGACCTGCCACCTGCCTACTTTGACAATAGGATTCAGACTAGCCAAGGCGATGGCTCACACGACTTACATGCGGCGGAGCCACCCACGTCACCACAAGGCGCGTCCAGTGGGAGACAGAAGAAGACAAGGTGACAACGAAGATCTCAGAGTGCTCGATGAATACGGACGGAAGGAAGTGCGAAGTGGACGCTGCTATGATAGAGGAGTGCCGAGATCAGAAGGTGAGAAGATGACACGAACATGAAGAAGATGAACGAGGGGACAATGACGAAACTGAAGAAGAAAATAAAGGTGACAAAGCAGCTGCTGCGACTATGAAAGAACAATAGACGAACCAGCAGTGAACACATTAGGAATGAAACGACTTCTGCTACTTCGAAGGAAATTGAAGTGGTATGGGTGTGATCATTGGCCATCTTCTATGTCAGTGACTGGAACGACAACAAAGCTGCCGTATGAAGAACATTCCTGACATAGAGATGCCTGAAACAAAACTGCTTGTATGAAGAACAATCCAGACATAGAGATGCCTGAAACAAAGCTACCTGTATGACGTGCTGAAGCATAAGCAGACAAGAAATTACCTTATACTTTCCCAAGAAGAAGATGGAAAGGCTCTCAATCGTCTTTAGTTTCCCTTCTGCAATTTTGAGAGGACATAACTAGTAATCAGATGGACTGCTTTTCTGGTTTTAATTCACCTTGAGTTTACCATTTTAAACTTTACATACTGGATAGCAAAATTTACAACTGCTTTTGCTCAGGTAGAGTTTATTGATTGTGTTCTGAATTTGCTTTATGGCTATTAAAATTATATGATTCAGAGTTGAAGGCCAGAACCAATTTGATGATGAGTTTAATCTCTGACATTGGATTATTCACTTGATTGATCTTCCATCTTGAAATTTTTTTTCAAGTTATTCTGTAGACACGACTTTGCTTTTGAAAACCCATCGACAACGCCTTACTTTTTGATGAACAGGTCAACTTCCCTCTTTTAGGGGAATAGTATGCCTAGCTAAACTAGGGGGAACACCCCTCAATTCATCATAATTCCAGGCTAATATATCACGAAATTCTTAGAGTAACAACATGTAGTTCTTTCTTTCTTCCATGCTGAGCATAGACCCTGATATGATCGGTCACAAATCATTCAATGACCATCTCTATCACATCTACATATTTGAATCTATCCGTGAGCTTCTATAAGCCCATTTAGAGTTACATGATAAATATCTCTTGTAGTGGACTCTTCACTTGATTCATCACCCGATGAAGTCTCACCACCAAAAGACCCCTCTAGTGCACCCAATTTTGTTGAGGATATGGATACTCTCTTACTTTGAGGTTATTCCAAGTAAGTATCAATTATAACTCATCTAGCATCTTTGCCAAATATCAAAAATCGTTGCCAGTATATTGACTTGACACTCAAAATGTCAGATCCACGGCCTTTCTAATAGCACTTAGTAGCTTGGCTGCCTTGTAAACCTAATGATTATAAAGTCCAAAATGCATTCCATGTTAGCAATGGTTACATGGACTTTAGTAATATAACCCTCTGGTTGTCTCAAACTATCATGAGCCATCCTTAGAATTATGGAGGCATCTTTTTGAATCTCTAATTCTAGCTTCTCTATCAATTTTGAGCTCATAATGTTGACAAAGAATCCCTATCCACAATGGCATGGTCCACCAATATACCATCAACATAAGTTGGCACCCTTGGGAATTTTTTTTCAGCATGCTCAAACTAGTCATCACCAATATAGGCTATTCCAATGGTTCGACAATATATCCAATGTGAAGAATCTTCTTAAACTCCTTATGTACTCCTGGGGATAGTTTAATTAGCTATAGGAGGTTAACATCAGGCTTGAACTCACAAAGAGAACTTGCTAGATTAAATTTTTGAAAGTTAGCCATAGATCTCTTCTCTCACCAAACCATCCACTTGTTTGGTCACTTCATAGGTTTAGGCACCTCTTTCTTGGCCTTTACTTTCTTCTTCATTAGCTCCTTATTTAGGTGTGCTTTGCCATTAGCAACCTTCAAAGAACAACCTTGTACATTAGGGCTAAGGATTTTCTTGCCCTTACCATCCTATTTAGGGGTTTCCTCAAGAGGTTTTACATTATCTTTATCTCTATATTTGGCATTTTGACCTCTCATAAATCACTCGTAAACTAGAAGCAGCAATGGCATTAACACGCAATGCTTCAATCAAACTGACACCATTGCCACTAGGTAGTTCTTCCACAATAGCCTTTCCTCTTTGAAAAATCTACTTCGGTCCCTTACCTTGATGAAGATTGTTTCCTTGTCCTTGGTGATTAATAGGACTTGACTATCTACTTTCTTATTGAAGAGAACTAATCTTGCTCTGGCTAAGTGGCCGGACTTCCCACATATGTCAATTTGCCATTGGGATAGTTTCGAGGGAAGTGTTGACTACCACACTACTTGCAACTAAATCTTGATGGACCTACCTCACTAGGCTTCCTAGAGCCCATTAGATTTTGTTGACACTAGTGATCTGTCGATATTGTTCAATAGTCATGTCGGTGTAATGTTTCATCATATCCTTCCTCAACAATATTTGATAGAGAGGATTCATAACCAGTGGCATTAGGAGCCATCACCACATTAGGTATTATGATATGCAAGGGGTTGGTGGCTACACACACCCTTGGTTTACGATGGGACCTTGTCCGCTACTCATAGACATCATGGGTCTTGGTTGGGCAACATTTGGCCCTTCAGGAGAAGCTAATTGAGGAAACCATTGGTTTAAAGTCCCTTGACTTTAACCCATGATATTATTGGGTGGTGTAGATATTGAATTATATCTTGTTAGGACTGCATTTGGCACTATCCCAATCATTGAAAGGGCTTGACCTCTTGCTGCATAGGTAGCTTGGATTCTCAACTCGACTTCCTCTACTATTATCATAGTCCCATCTAGATCATTTAGGGCAATGTTACTCAAGTGCAGTTGGATCATGAAATCCAACCCTCTTAAGAAAAATTGCAATTGAGTGGCAGGGGTAATTGGATAGTATTCGCCAAACAATGAAAAACTTCGTGTAGCTTTTGAGTATACACTTTTACACTCTCATTGAATTCTCACTAAGTCTCATTCAGGATACGCGCCAATATTGACTCCCCATAGAATGCTTGCATATTGACAATAGAATTTATTGCAAGTTGATGGTATCACTCAACTACTTTTTCCTCTACAAAACATGTGTTTCCTCCTCAACTTGACAATTAAATATAAGTTTTTGGAAGTCTTTGATATGTAATTATACATCTTCATTTGGACTTCTACTAAAAATAGGTAAAGAATATCCTAAAACGAATAGAGTCACTGTGTCCGTTGGAATTTGTATTTCTTAAGGGAATATTAAGGGTGGCTGTACCATCCCTATAGAAATGGGCTTAGGAGGGATAACTACAATGTTGCTAATGGCACTACTAGATGGTGGTGTTGATCCACCACTTCAGTTGGCCCTAGAAGGAGTTGACTGCCCAGTCTTAGGTGTTAAGGGTAAACTCCCACTTTTGTGTGCACTAGGACTGCTCTGACTACGAGGGGCTATAAGTCCCCTAACTTTAAGAGATACTAGACTAGTATGGTCCAAGGAGTACTTACGAAAAAAATTTGTGCATTTTCTTAGCCGTTCTTCACATTGCTCTCATTGAATTCGAGAAATCTCTAGCCTACGCTCATGTTCTTGCCTTAATAGCTCTTTCTACGCTTCTAAGCAAAGAACCATATACTCAAGATCCAAGTTTTAGGTCCTTACAGGAATCCTAAGACTCCCAACAAATGCACCACTTGTTGGGACCTAAAACGGGCTCAACACCAGCTCTAATAGTCCTAATTGGGCTCCTAAACACAACAAACAATCCCACATAGCCTCGCAGCTAGGAGTGTTTGGGTACTTTGAATGATTGTTCTAATTGCTATGTTTGTAAATACAATTTTGAATTGTAGTCCAACTAATTATCGCTCCCTACTCTAAGCAAAGGAGTTTCCCACACTTAGATGATTATCTCACCTCAAATTACATATATAAAGGGCATCCTCCAACTGACTATTGTGGCTCTACGGCTCTCCTATACCCTAGGGATTGGCTCCAAGATGCACCATTTGAAATATATAAGATATCTTAACATGCTCCTCTCTTAAGTATTTATTATTCCATGAGATTGTTTATGGCATCACATAATAGTTTCCTAAGAAATAACTGCTTAACCTACAATTGGGGGTCCTCTTTCACTTCAGGTAGGTCAACGAGTTTGCAGACAATTGTTATGGATCCAAGAGATTCATTCCAATACCATGCTTATATGCATATGTAATGTGTCATATTTCATGGTGCTCAAACAATTCTAACTAATAAAACTTCCATGTGACTTGCAAAACTATTCTTTTCATGATTTATTCTAGCATAGTGTGGCGTTGAAGAGATGGAACTAGGCTAACGCGTGCTTCCACTCCTTTAAATGTTTGCTAAACCCCTAAACGCCTTACTACAATGCATAAACATTTGGTTTTTCATTGCAAATATATAAAATTTTAGCATTCATTTAATGTATATGCCTTGTATATATCGATTTTTATGTTTTATGTTTCATTTTGTATAGAACCTATTCCTATTCGACCACTTTAACACAAAAGTGAGTATAGAATGAGGCTAAACCTCATAGCCTACTGCTCACTATATATTCGCCAATGTTTCCTTAAATTTTTCTATTTTTAAGGCTAAAAATATGAAATTTTCTAATTTTTTCTAATCTAACTAAAATTTCTCAATTATTTTTGTCATAATTACTGATAATTCTATAAATTCTAATCATAAAATAGAGAAACATAGCCATGACAATTAGCATGCATTATTTTGTTGTATATGCATCATTATTTTCATCAATTTTATCAACTATCATCATATTTCTTGATCTTAAAGGTTTTGGATGACCTAAATAATTAATGGTTGCATTATAATAACCACAATTTTAAAATTTTAAAAATTTGTAATTGCAGTACTTGAATGCAATACATATTACTTCCATATCAAATTTCAACCCATATGCACCCCATTTCCATGATGAAAATGAAAAGATAATCAAATTTCTTTTGAAATCAAGACTTATCGAGAAAATATTCCATAAAATTGCTTTATTTTTTATGATTTCGAAGTCACTTAGGCAGCTTGTTAATGCTTCATATAGCCACTAACAACCATCTTCACACTTCTTTACTTCGTTTCTTGCATCGTACCACGTTTTGGTACCCATTCCCCCTCATCCTCTCAACCCATATGAATAGCAATTATGGCGAGAGAGAAAGAGGAGAGAGAAAGAATAAAAAGTGAACTTTCAATAGAATGCATCATTTCTCACGATTCCTATGGTGATTGAAGGCAAAGAAATTCAACATCTTATGGCCACACATGAGGATTTTTGATAATCAAATAGTCGAAAAATCACATTTTTGGAGAAATGAGGGGGTGCACTGAAAAATGTGTCCCCCCTCCAAATCGTGAGTTCTTAACTCTCTTAAGCTTAACCACTGAAAGAACTGATTCAGCCCTTATGCATTTGCACTATCAACAAGTGATTTTGACTAAAATCGAAGGTCCAAATGAACTCTGATTAGAGATTTGAAAATACAATCGCGTTGGTGGCACTGTTTTCTACTAGCTTGGCCTCTTGGATGCTATTTTTAGCTTCTAGATCAAGTAGTTGCTTTGTAATGCAAAAGTTACATCTCTTTAAATTGGTCACCCATTTTCACTTAGAAAACTTTGGTACCTCTTCATTTTTACTGCAAATGCTTCATTTTTTACTTCATTTTGGGTGCCTAGTCACACCTCTCACTCAACAACAACAAAGAAGATAGGATTCTGAAAAACTTGGCACTATAGATGTCCATGCTTTGCAGGATGTGGGACATGAGATGAAATAATTTAATGGGAAAAATATATCAACCTATCTATGAATATATGTAGACAATATGATTTTTCATGGGGTTCCTCAGTATGTATAAAGCCGGTATTTTTTTCATCTTACTATGCATGCATTACAAAAATGATTGGCTGAATTGTATTGAAGAGATGTTGATTGGATTGTCTTTAAAAAGGCTCTCAAGGAGAAGTTTTTTCTCCATAGACACAATATTAGTTACATGGAAGACGTTTACAGATTGGGTGGAAAAATCTAACAAGGGTCTTGCTTCTACAGCCTTGTTGCATGAATTTGAAAGCTGTTATGCTCAATTGGATGTGGATGACTAACAGTCATTGGAAAATCAAAAAGTTGAGTCATTCTTAAAAGCTACTAACCCTATGCTGCAGGAGAAATTGATTGATTGGGTAGAAGATGAAACCTAAAAAACTAGGATGAAATCTGAGTGGGCACATCATTGATATTATAAATATGATTGTGGAGTGAGAAAGGATGAGATTGAGGTTGGGAATAGGGTCACACCTACAATTTCTATGAAAAGTCTTGAAATTGCAACAAAGCCATCTTATCTATAGTTGAACAAAAAGGAGATGTTATGGATGAATTGGTAAAATGCTTGCGTGACCTGCACTTGAATATGATAGACTTTCACTCAAAGGTTGTAAAATTGGATGAGAAGATTGAAAAGAAGGGGCAAGGCCTATCAGAGAAGGGTTTAAGAGATGATGTATATAGTGTGATAGCTTGCAGCATGAAAATCAGGGGTGCATGGCTTATCATGGTGCATAAGCAAAGAACTTGGTGTTTTCGAAAGATGAAAAACTTCATGCAACTAGAATAGGGTTGCCTCTTGAGCCAACATTGGCAAAGCGAATATACTTAAGTGGTTACAAGAATTGGTAGCAAAAAATGCATTTGTAGCTATACATTTGCCATATATGGATTGAAACTTGAGGAATCATATGGTTCTTTGCATACATGTAAATCTAATGCAAAATCAGTAGTATGATCATGTGTTTTAGCTTATGCAAAGAAGGGAAAGATAGTTAGGGCTGAATTAATAGGTGCTAGTCAGAGTATATGAGATAAAACTGGATGGAATGCTCCCATTGATTCATTTATTGCATATGCATATTAGGCTAAGGTGCATAATATGAATGCTATTGTTGAGGAAAATTAATCAACAGGTGCATGAGGAAAATGGATAAAGGAGTTATGTAGTAGCAAGTTCATGAGGAAGAGGATGCTCAATTTATTCCTAACAACTACGACTCTCGTATGCACTAGGCAAGAGCTACAACTGAAATTATTGTGAAGATAGGTGAGCAGGATATGCCATGTATTGGTATAACGTTTCCCCCCTCCCCTTTTTTCTAAAATTTTTCAAAAAAAAAAAACCCCTTTCCCTCCCCCCCGACAGTACGTCGGGGAGAGAGGGAGAGGGAGTGATGTGGAAGAAGGGGAGGGCATGCCGCCCAGGTGGCGGTGTTCAGATGTGCCCCCCTTTAAAATCCCACCCTCCCCCCCATTGCTGTAGAGTCCCCCCCCCCCCCCCCTTTCTGCCAGCAAGCTGCACCCGTGATTATTGAGGAAGAGAGAGAGGAGGAGGAAGAGAGGGAGAGAAGGAGAAGGAGAGAAGAGAAAGAAGAAGAAAGAGAAGGAGAAGAAAAGAAGGAGAAGAGAAGGAGAGAAGAGGGAGAGAAGAAAGAGAAGAGAGAAGGAGAAAAAGAAGAAGGGAAAGAAGAGGGAAGAGAGAGAGAAGAGGTAGAGAGAGAAGAAGAGAAGGAGAAGAGAAGAAGGAGAGAAGAGGGAGAGAAGTGAGAGAAGAGAGGGAAGAGAAGAAGAAGAGATAGAGGAGAGGAGAAGAAAAGAAGGAGAAGAGAGAGAGAGAAGAAGAAGAGATAGAGGAGAAGAGAAGAAGAGAAGGAGAGAGAGAAGAGAGAGAAGAGGAAGAAGGGAGAGAGGGAAGAGAAGAAGAAGAGATAAAGGAGAGGAGAAGAAAAGAAGGAGAAGAGAGAGGGAGAAGAAGAAGAGATAGAGGAGAAGAGAAGAAGAGAAGAAGAGAAGGGGAGAGAGAAGAGAGAGAAGAGGAAGAAGGGAGAGAGGGAAGAGAAGAAGAAGAGATAGAGGAGAGGAGAAGAAAAGAAGGAGAAGAGTGAGGGAGAAGAAGAAGAGATAGAGGAGAGGAGAAGAAGAGAAGGAGAAGAAGGGGAAAGAAGGAGAAGGAGAGAGAGAAGAGAGAGGGAGAAGAAGAAGAGATAGAGGAGAGGAGAAGAAGAGAAGGAGAAGAAGAGAGAAAGTGAGGAAGAAGGAGAAGGAGGAGAAGAAGAAGAGGAGAGAGAGAGGGAGAGTAGAGGAATAAAAGAGAAGTAGGAGAAGAGAAGGAGAGGGAGAGAGAGTAGGAGGGTAAGAAAAACAAAGAAGAAGAAAAGAGAGAGAGAGAAACAAGGAGGAGAGGAGGAAAAGAAGAAGAAGAGAGAGAAAGGGAGTAACCGCTACGAGTCACCCAAACCACTCTCCTGGCAACGAACCACACCTGGTGATCTTCCCAACAGATCGTGTCAAACCGAAACCGTCAAGGTCTGGACTGCCCAATCTCCGCGAGGTGAATGGCTCCCAAGAAGAAAGTCGCGGGAAGCATAGGCGCCCAAGCCACCGGTAACGCTGGAGGGCCGAGGGGAACGGCCAACGCAGCGCACACGAATCAAGCCCAGGTTCTAAGCGTTAAAAATTAATTTAGGAATTATTGACCCAAGTTATGCTTGGTTGTTTGAAAAGGTTGTAAATCCCTTAAGCAAGTGTTTTGGTACATCCAAGTTAAATTCTGACTATGCATGCAATGGGATTGCGATGCCTTGAAGCAAGAGGTTGTGTATTCAACTATTTGTTAATGTGGTTTTGGATGTTAACCTGAATGGGGTGTGTTTGATGATTGCATGGCTGGGTCTGAGATGACTGATTGCCATGGAAACAAAAGGAATGTTTTCCCTAGTGATTATTTGTAAGTTGGATGCTTTAGCTGTCATTGATTTCCTAAAGGAATAATTAAGGAAGGATGGCACTAGCTACCCCTCATGAATTGCCAAACCCTAACCAAGGGGATTGTGAATCCACGCTAGGAATGTGGATCAAACCCGCCGCGAGAGGTCTCTCCGTGGAAATTACTTGGCGTAGGAGGACGCTTGGGTGCCAGTGGGGGCTCTGGCCATAAATCCCAATGCCTCCAGGACCTACACAAGTGTTCTACGTGACTCGAGATGGGATCTCGAGGCCTTGATACTAGTTACAAGGCGGAATCTTGGAAGGCTTCGGATTTTATTGCTGGAAGATAGAAGGATTTTCCTGCGGAGGCAGAAAGGAGCACTTAATTCTCATGTATGGGCAGGAGACACACATTAATCCGAAGATAAGTTAAGGAAGTGTTTGATCTTATTTTAACCTGTCTTCATGTCTGTGGCCTAAATTACGTAAAGGAACTTGTGACTAACAGGTTAATTAAAGAAGCTGCTTTTATGCATCAAGCATAACGTGGTAGGTAATTAGATAACTAAAACAACCCTCAAGGGAAGCGTGGTGGATGTGACCAATGGGTCTATCCTATAGAAGGGTGGTCTTAGTTAGCCGAGAACTTTCCTCAAAGGAGATGTTAATAGGAAATGTTAGGAAAAAGTCGTCTATGACCTTAGACAATGTTGACTAGGAACCCAAACTTCAGGTTGATCCTAGTGGGAACGATCGGATTAGTTCCGTTGCGGGGCAGACTTGAAAGACCCTAGTTGGCAAACCCCGTGTCATTCCTTGGGAGTGCCGGGCGGCATCTTCAAGATATATCTCTCGATGGACTGCTAAGACGTGTCCTGCGATTTGAGGAGCGGGCACGTTATAGTTGGTATGAGAGCAAAACTTCTTAATGATGCATGATTGATTAATGTTCAGATCATAGACATAACCTAAATAACCTAAGTGGTATGGCTTGATTGCCAAGCACCTTTTGCACCTACGAATACTGACATGCAAGAGAAGAAGTTCCTTCTCAAGCAAATTAGGACACCCAAGTTTGATGGCAAGGGAAGGACTATTCAAGCTGACGTCGAGATCTGGATTGAGTCCATGGAAGACTATTTTGAGGCAGCAGGAACTGCACCTGCTAACCAAGCCATGCTCGCCAAACTTAAGCTTACAGGCAAAGCGAGACTTTGGTGGAAATAGTGGTGTAGAGACCAAGCAATCTCAGAGGGGACTGTCACCTGGAATAAGCTTAAGGAAGTTGTGCGAGGGAGGTATTTACCACCTGCCTACCGCACACAAAAGATGAATGAATTTTACGACTTGAAGCAGCTAGGATTATCCCTTGAAGCCTATTATTCAAAGTTTGTTTCACTCCTAAAGTATGCACCCCCAATGGATATGACACAACATGTGTCAAAGTTCTGTGCTAGGTTGAATCTACCCATAAACACTCGATTGGAATCAATGTGCCCAACGAACTTGCAAGACGCATTACTCTGAGCGAATCCAATCGACCAAGAACTTAAATCAGGCAACTATGATGAAGATGACTCAACGGATCAAGACAAGAGGTGCCACAAGTGCGGAGAGATAGGACACATCCGTAAGAGATGTCCCATCCGCCGATGTTTCCACTGCAATGAACTAGGACACATCCAAACAGATTTTCCTGAGTTGAACACTGAGAATCAGGAACGTGCGGTCAAACGAAGCCGTCTAAACTCTACTTTTGGCTCATATTATGAACCACATGATGATGAAGGCTTGGAGCTTGTTGTAACCTTTGAGGATGACTAGATGTCCTAGGAAGATCCTCTCGAGATAATAAGTCCTGTACTTGGAATGAATCCTATTGAACCCTATGAGTTATGGCAAGTTGTTTTTAAGTAATCAGGGTTGCGCAGCGACAGCATGATGGGGCCTAACCCACAGGCTATAAGCCCCAATTGCATTTGTCTTCCCCAATTTCTCTCGAAATGAGGACATCTCGATTCCTCTAAGGGGGAGAGGATGTAACTTCCCCCCCCCTCCCCTTCCTTTTTTCTAAATTAAAAAAATAAATTGTTCCCTTTCCCTTCCCCCCCGACAGTACGTCGGGGAGAGAGGAAAAGGGAGTGATGTGGAAGAAGGGGAGGGGCATGCCACCCAGGTGGCGGCACTCAGATGCTCCCCCCCCTCCCCCCCATTGCTGCAAAGTCCCCCCCTTTTCCACCAGCAAGCTGGGCCCGTGATCAGTGAGGAAGAGAGAGAGGAGGAGGAAGAGAGGGAGAGAAGGAGAAGGAAAGAAGAGAAAGAAGAAGAAAGAGAAGGAGAAGAAAAGAAGGGGAGAAGAGGGAGAGAAGAGAGAGAAGAGAGAAGGAGAAAAAGAAGAAGGGAAAGAAGAGGGAAGAGAGAGAGGAGGTAGAGAGAGAAGAAGAGAAGGAGAAGAAAATGAGAGGAGAGAAGAGGGAGAGAAGTGAGAGAAGAGAGGGAAGAGATAGAGGAGAGGAGAAGAAAAGAAGGAGAAGAGAGAGGGAGAAGAAGAAGAGATAGAGTAGAAGAGAAGAAGAGAAGGAGAGAGAGAAGAGAGAGAAGAGGAAGAAGGGAGAGAGGGAAGAGAAGAAGAAGAGATAGAGGAGAGGAGAAGAAGAGAAGGGGGAAGAAGGAGAAGGAGAGAAAGGGAGAAGGAGAGAGAGAAGAGAGAGAAGAGAGAGGGAGAAGAAGAAGAGATAGAGGAGAGGAGAAGAAGAGAAGGAGAAGAAGAGAGAGAGTGAGGAAGAAGGAGAAGAAGGAGGAGAAGAAGAAGAGGAGAGAGAGAGGGAGAGTAGAGGAATAAAAGAGAAGTAGGAGAAGAGAAGGAGAGGGAGAGAGAGTAGGAGGGTAAAAAAAACAAAGAAGAAGAAAAGAGGGAGAGAGAAAGAAGGAGGAGAGGAGGAAAAGAAGAAGAAGAGAGAGAAAGGGGATAACCGCTATGAGTCACCCAAGCCACTCTCCTGGCAACGAACCACATCCAGTGGTCTTCCCAACCGATCGTGCCAGACTGCCCAATCTCCGCGAGGCGAATGGCTCCCAAGAAGAAAGTCACGGGAAGCATAGGCGCCCAAGCCACAGGTAATGCTAGAGGGCCAAGGGGAACGACCAATGCAGCGCACACGAATCAAGCCCAGGTTCTAAGCGTTAAAAATTAATTTAGAGATTATTTTTCAGGGAAGGGATGAAAGGATTGATGTCGTGCATAGGGTTTTGTTTACTCTAGGAACTAAGTTACATGCGCGGAATGGCAGAGTTTGGAATTCACACAAGAGTTTATATGCATGAAATGATAGCTTTTACATACATAAAATGATAAGGTTTTTGCATTATTTCACATAAAATAATAGCTTTTAAACCAATTCAGTGCATGAACAGTCATTTAGAAATTATGCTTCGCGATCATGACTAAAAGAAACACCTGAAATGATAGACTCCGATGGATAGAAACCTAGATCTTCATGAGATCCGGTGCATTAGGAATAAGTATAATTGCTTGCAAATTGTTTTATCGATCTTGCTATGGACTATCGCAAATGGATACGCTCCTAGCCTAATTGAAGCTGGTGACCTAACCCTAAATGGATTGTTGACCCAAGTTATGCTTGGTTGTTTGAAAAGGTTGTAAATCCCTTGAGCAAGTGTTTTGATACATCCAAGTTAAATTCTGACTATGCATGCAATGGGATTGCGATAACTTGAAGCATTAGGTTGTGCATTTAACTGTTTGTTAATGTGGTTTTGGATGTTAACCCAAATGGGGTGTGTTTGATGATTGCATGGCCGGGTCTGAGATGACTGATTGCCATGGAAACAAAAGGAATGTTTTCCCTAGTGATTGTTTGTAAGTTGGATGCTTCAGCTGTGGTTGATTTCCTAAAGGAATAATTAAGGAAGAATGACGCTAGCTACCCCCCGCAAACCGCCAAATCCTAACCAAGGGGGTTGTGAATCCGCACTGGGAATGTGGACCGAACCCACCGCGAGAGGTCTCTCCGTGGAAATTACTTGGCATAGGAGGACGCTTGGGTGCCAGTGGGGGCTCTGGCCGTAAATCCCAATGCCTCCAGGCCCTACACAAGTGTTCTACATGACTCGAGATGGGATCTTGAGGCCTTGATACTAGTTATAAGGTGGAATCTTGGAAGGATAAACCTTCAGGTTTTATTGCCGAAAGATAGAAGGATTTTCCTGCGGAGGCAAAAAGGAGCACTTAATTCTCCTGTATGGGCAGGAGACACATTAATCCAAAGATAAGTTAAGTGTTTGATCTTGTTTTAACCTGTCTTCATGTCTGTGGCCTAAGTTACATAAAGGAACCTGTGACTAATGGGTTAATTAAGGAAGTTGCTTTTATGTGTCAAGCATAACATGGTAGGTAATTAGATAACTAAAAAAACCCTCGAGGGAAGCATGGTGGATGTGACCAATGGGTCTATCCTACGGAAGGGTGGTCTCGGTTAGCCGAGAGCTTTCCTCAAAGGAGATGTTAATAGGAAATGTTAGGAAAAAGTCGGTTTATGACCTTAGACAATGTTGACTAGGAACTCGGACTTCAGGTTGATCCTAGTGGGAACGACCGGATTAGTTCCGTTGCGCGGCAGACTCGAGAGACCCTAGTTGGCAAACCTCGTGTCATTCCTTGGGAGTGCCGGGCGGCGTCTTCTAGATATATCTCTTGATGGACTGCTAAGACGTGTCCCGCGATTTGAGGAGCGGGCATGTTACAATTGGTCTCTTGGATGCACTGGGCAAGAGCTACAACTAAAATTATTGTGAAGATAGGTGAGGAGGATATGCCAAGTATTGGTCTCTTGGACCATGGGTTTGAAATTAATGTAATGGCATGCAGTCTGTATGAGAATGGTGGATGGCTAGTGGATATGGATCCTGGGTAGTATATGGAGGCTACAAATGACTCATCATCAGGAGAGCTCTATAGTGCATCCCTGAGTGTTCCAATGACTATTGGAGATATTCGAGATGAATATAACTTCTTTGTACAAGATTCATATAGTTATCCACTCATCTTTGGGTAGCCATACATTGTGGAACCAAGGATGAAAACTAAGATGGTAGATGATGGTTCTTCTTATGCTCATGTGTAAAGTAAAGATGGTAGAAGGGCAGTTTAATTTTTAACTGTATGTGTCAATCATCCCCGTAATTAGGATACACTTAGAGATTATCCAATTCTGTGTAATGCTAGAGAATTCAAGGATTTTCAAACAAGGCTGTTGTAAATGGAGGCTATGGCAGTGCTACACCTGGAAGATGTTTTTGCCTCCAAGAAAAGGGAAGCTATCTTTGTGGTTGGTTTTTAAGAATGGACAGCAAGTAGTGTAGGTAGATTCAAGAGTATTACAGCCATGTGCACAGCTGAAAAGGGTTATATACATCAATCTAAAAAAGAGTTGAAGAAATATAGCATTTTGGCTACATATGACTATATTTTAGGGGTCTTTGTAGACTAAATTTTAATGATACATTGGTTGAAATTCCTACAATAATTAATGCTAAAAATAGGGCTAAAAAGCACATTATTCATGTATGTACGTTGGAGATGTTTGATGTCATAAGTGAATTTTTGTTGGATAGGAATGTAAAAGGCTACAAAAGAGGGTTGAAGCATTGGTCAAAACAAAATATAAAATGGTTGATAAAAAGTTAAGCCCATGGCTTTGCCTTTATCCCCTAATAGTGATGGGCTGAATGAGATAGTGTCTAAATAGCCAAGTCTTTGTGATCTTAATGGTGTACGTCATAAATTTACTATAAAAACATTGAAAGAGCTGAAGGTTTGATGTAATGGGTGTTGAGATATCGAGCTCCACTCGTGATATGCCAGGGTGATCGTTGTGCATTTATGTCACTGACGTGTTAGTTGCAGATGCGGTTGGTATACTGCCCACGAATAATAGCTACATGACAGCTATCCTTATCTACTCTAGTTCGTGGCTCAGTTAGTATGCCACCTTAGTTAGTTGAGTTTAGTTTGAGACCCATATATAGGGTTCTTCTATTTCTTTGTACTTGAGTTCTTTTGGCTTACACAACTAAGAAGAGGAAAACTGTTTTCAGCCTCCACCCTTGTGTGTATTCCCCCATTGTGCAAGCAAGAAAGCTACAAGTGAGACTCCTTCCTTCTCTCCCACAATCTTGACATGGTATCAGAGCCTTTTTCGTGGTAAGGAGCTCAAGAAAGCAAGCCAAGCTTGTGGTGTTCTGGTAAGAGGAGCAGTGTTGCTTTCATTTTCTGTTTTGGGAGCAGATCTCTGCAGGTAGCACAGCCGGAAATTGCAAGAGTGCATTGTCTCAGGTTGAGACGCCCTTCGCGGTGAAGCAAGAGGGCAATATATGTTGCGGGAAAGGGTTTTAGCCCTTGGTGACCCTGTTTATTGATTTGAGGCCATTTCGGGGCCTGTTTTGGAGGCGGAAGTTTTCTGCACACACTTAGGAAAAGGCCCAGTTTTATGCTGTGCAGCCACTGTTCTACAGGTCGGTGAAAAGTTACTGTAGAAATTGCTTTGTATGCCTGTGTGCAGAGACATTGGGAGTTACAGAATCATCCTTGATTCCTGTTTATGCAAAATCGTCACTAGGAAGTGACTGTGTGGTCAAATACCACTTTTGCCAGTTTTGCAGATTTGCCCTTGTGAGGGTGAAGCTGTGTTTTTTGCAGTGACAGAATTTTTTGCAGTGTTCTGTAATGGCGTCTGATTCTCTTTCACAGATTGTCACTGAAAAGCTTGACAAGAAACTTCCAAGCATGGAAGTTTAGAATTATGAATTTCCTTATGGGAAAAGGATATTGGGAATTTGTTGCAGGAAATGAAGAAGAACCAGTTCTTCCTGATGTTCCCAATCAACAGCAAATGCAGGAATTTAAAGCATGGCATGAGAGAGCCAGGAAAGTTATGTACTGGCTGTCTATCAGCATTCCAGACTCTATGATTGTGCATATTCAAGATGCGAGTACGCCAAAGGAGGCATGGGATACTTTGTCAAAAATGTATAGCACAAATATGCAAGCTAGGAAAATGCAGCTCAAGCAAGAGTTGCATAATGTGCAAAGAGAAAATATGAGCATCAATGACTACCACATGAAGGTGAAGAAGATTGCAGATGCACTTGGTTCCATTGGGTCACCAGTGGAAGATGATGATTTAGTTTCTGTGACCTTGAATGGTCTAGGAAAGGATTCTGCACAGTTCCGAACATCCATTTCCGTCCGTGAAAGATTTCCTGATTTTGAGGAGTTGATTGCTCTTCTAATTTCTGAGGAGCAGAGAAATGGTGGTGCATCTTCTTTAGGAGGAACTTCAAAAGAAGCTGTCTTCTACTCAAATGCTGGAAGAGGTAGAGGAGGCCGATTTGGAGGCCGTGGTAGAAATCAGAATATGCAGCAAACTCAAGAAAACCAGTCCTATGGAGGAGGACGTGGTAACTCTAGAGGCAGGGGGAGCCAAAGAGATCGTGGTGGATGGCAAAGAGGCCAAAATGCAAACAGTAATGTTGAATGCTACTACTGTGGTAAAATG
Organism: Lygodium microphyllum; assembly: GCF_053477565.2. NCBI lineage: Eukaryota > Viridiplantae > Streptophyta > Polypodiopsida > Schizaeales > Lygodiaceae > Lygodium > Lygodium microphyllum. Next base: position 1,168,273 of record NW_028229526.1, read on the forward strand.
AGTCATATGGCTAAAGACTGCTATAAAAAGCAGAATGACATCATGAATGGAAAATTGCAACAAGGGAATTATGCGTCTTCTAGTAGACAGGGTGATGACAGAAATGAGCATTTGTTTATGGTGCAGCACATGAACAATTCTATGACAAGTGCAGAAGAAAGTAATGATGTATGGTATGTTGACTCAGGTGCATCAAACCACATGACAGGTCATGCAGAATGAATGGAGGATGCAAGGAAAATGGAAAAACCAGGATTTGTGGAGACTAGTGATGATACTACACATCCTATTGTGCAGATTGGAAAAATTCATTTGTCTATGCAGGATGGGAAAAAGAAATACCTGTCCGATGTATTTCATGTCAGGAATATCACCAAGAATTTGGTTTCTGTTGGTCAAATGGTTGAGCAGGGCTTGCAGGTCAGATTTAATCCTCATGGATGCTTTGTTGAGGATATGAAAAATAAAGGTCGCTTGATAGCAAAAGGAAAGAAGAAGGGTAGAATGTTTACGTTGGATGCAGACATGTTTGAATTGAGTGCAGCAATGTTTGCACATGGGACCGATGTAGTTGCAGATATTGATATTTGGCATAAACGCATTGGTCATGTTAATGTACAGCGACATAAATCAATGCAGGCCCAAAATATTGTTGCAGGATTGCCTAAATTCAAGGTTGCAGAAATGCATAAGGTATGTGAAGCCCGCCAATTTGAAAAACAGGCAAGGAAACCATTTCCTAGACATGTTCAAGAGAGTAAGAAGCCATTGGAATTAATCCACTCTGATGTGTGGACTACTAAAGCTGCATCTCTTGGAGGCTGTCATTATTTTGTCACTTTTATTGATGACTATAGCAAAAAAATTTGGGTGTATTTTATGAAAAAGAAAAGTGAAGTTTTTGGGCATTTCAAAACTCTTAAAGCTATGGTTGAAAAAGAAACAGGCCTGCAAATAGAATGCTAAGGTCAGATGGAGGGGGAGGGTACCTCTCAAATGAGTTTGCAAGGTTCCTACAGGAGCATGGCATAAAGCAGTAATATTCATGCAGTCATACCCCACAACAAAATGGAATTGCAGAAAGGAAAAATAGGTATATTGGAGAGGTATCTCGTGCCATGCTCAATGAAATAGACTTGCCAGATTTTTACTGGGCTGAAGCAGTTGCTACAGCAGTCTACATAATGAACAAGACTCCCACTGCAGCAATATATGGCATGACTCCAGAGGAGAGGTATACTGGTAGGAAACCAGATATTTCTCATTTGAAAATTTTTGGTTGCATTGCCTATGTTCATGTGCCAGATGAGTTGAGATCCAAGTTGGATCCAAAAACTGAGAGGTGCATCTTTATTGGTTATTCTCTGCAGCAAAAAGGGTATAGATGCTATAACCCTTCTACTCGTAAGTTTACAATGAGCAAATATGTTGTTTTTGATGAGATGAGTAGCTGGTATAAACCAGTAAATGTTATTGATAATGTAGATGCACAAAATGGTAATGCTGCACAGAACTCACAGCAGTAGTCACAAGATATTAGTGGACCTGGAGCGTCCTCTAGCAATGGTTCACATTCTTCGCAATGGACATGCAGATTGAGATCAGGAGAATCTTCTCAAAGCAATGCAGATAGTGGTATGCAGGTATCACGAAAAGGAAAAGAGAAGGTAGATCAGCCCATGTTTGATGCGAGTGCAGGTCACTCTTATATGGATGGTGAATCCAGTGGCTCAGAACAGAGCATTGATGATGAGTTGGGTATTTCTTCTATTGTTACACCTGGAGTAAGGAAGACCAGGGATGTTTTGAGAGCACCTGGGAGTGAACCTACTTTGTACAGGTCTACCAGAGCTAGGTATCCTGTGGATAGGCTGAAATATGATGGATTTATAGCCATTCACTATGCATATATGGTCAAAGTGATACAGGAACTAGAACCCACTTCTTTTGAGCAAGCCATGGGAAAAGAAAAATGAGATAAAGCCATGGATGAAGAAATGGATGCCTTGGAAGCAAATGCTACATGGGAGTTGGTATCTTTGCCTAAAGGTAAAAATGCAATTGGCTGTAAGTGGGTTTATAAGGTGAAGCACAATGCAGATGGTTCTGTGAACAGATACAAGGCAAGATTAGTAGTCAAGGGGTATGCACAAACATATGGCATTGACTATGAAGAAACATTCAGTCCGGTTGCAAGGATGGCAACCGTAAGAGCAGTCATTGCTATGGTTACATCAAAGTCTTTACATCAGATGGATGTAAAGAATGCCTTTTTGCATGGTGATTTGCAAGAAGAGGTCTATATGGAGCAGCCACCAGGTTATGTGCATGCTGTTCATCCTGAGTTTGTTTGCAGGTTGAAGAAAGCCTTGTATGGCTTGAAGCAAGCACCTAGAGCATGGTCTGACAAGATAGGACAGTATCTTGTCACTATTGGCTTTTAGATTTCCAAGGCAGATTTCTCACTTTATGTGAGAAAAATAGAGAAAGGTATTATGCTACTTGTCATTTATGTTGATGATTTGATTATGACAGGTGACAGTGATGAAGATATCCTTCATGTGAAAATGCTATTGAAGCAAAAGTTTGAGATGAAGGATTTGGGAGAGCTGCGTTATTTCTTGGGCATTGAGGTGATTAGATCACCAAGTGGGATACAGCTCTTGCAGAGGCAGTATGGATTGGACATGCTGTCCAAATATGGGATGACAGGCTGTAAGCCTATTTCAGTTCCTTTGGAGCAAAATGTGAAGCTGAGCGCAGATGCAGGTGAGCTTGGAACACTGATGCTGATTGGGCTGGTAGTATTTCTGATAGATGATCTACCAGTGGATATGTGTTCTCTTTTGGGAGTGCTGCAGTCACTTGGAGCAGCAAGAAATAGCCTACAGTTGCCTTATCAAGCACAAAGGTTGAGTACAGGGGCGCAGCAATGGCTGCATGTGAGGTAGCTTGGTTGCATAAGCTACTTTATGATATGCATCAGCCTACAGATGGGCCAGTTGTCATTTATTGTGACAACATGAGTAGTATATACTTGGCAAATAACCCAGTCTATCATGCCAGAACAAAGCACATGGAGGTGCATTATCACTATGTGCGGGAGAGGGTTTTACTAGGTCTTATTGATCTAGTTTATGTCAGCACAGAGGATCAGGTAGCTGACATATTCACGAAGGCATTGGGCGTAGAGAAGCTGCACAAGTTCAGAGACCTGCTTGGTGTGCAGGAATTGGGATTGAGCTCGAGGGGGAGTGTTGAGATATCAAGCTCCACTCGTGATATGCCAAGGTGACCGTTGTGCATTTATGTCACCGACGTGTCAGTTGCAGATGCGGTTGGTACACCGCCCATGAATAATAGCTACATGACAGCTATCCTTATCTATTCTAGTTCGTGGCTCAGTTAGTATGCCACCTTAGTTAGTCGAGTTTGGTTTGAGACCCATATATAGGGTTCTTCTATTTCTTTGTACTTGAGTTCTTTTGGCTTACACAACTAAGAAGAGGAAAATTGTTTTCAGCCTCCACCCTTGTGTGTATTCCCCCATTGTGCAAGCAAGAAAGCTACAAGTGAGACTCCTTCCTTCTCTCCCACAATCTTGACAATGGGTTTCTCTTGCTAGCAGAATGTTGAGAAACACAAATCCTTGAGCAAGGTTTAGCTATGGAGGGTGAAAGTTAGTGACAAGAGACATGATGACTGAGACTAGACACACTGACTATTACTCATGTGAATTAGGTTTCAAGTTAGATTAGCTTGGACCCATAAACACAATCTTGAGTAGAGAGAGACAAGATTGAAAGTACAAAGTATAATAGCATTTTCATTTAAATGATTGTCAAGTACACTCTTTTATAGTTGCAGGATGGTACCACTTTTCTCCTTTATGCCTATGGGATAAAGGCAACTCTTTCTAGATTGAGTTGCATGTTCCTTTCCTAGCTGTTCCATACAAATAGACACATATGGGTTTGATTCATATTTCTCAACACCCCTCCTCAATTACAACCATAAAAAGCACTAAGTATACAAAGATTGTCATGAGTAGAACCTTGCTAAGTGTAGACATGGAAAAACCAACCATATAAAGCTAGAGGCTATCACAAGGCCTCACTACATGTGTAGAGGCTGTAGTGCACAAGTTACATGAAGCATACAAGGTTTATGATCAAAACATAAAGGCAAGTACATACAATGCTCTAAAGAAGTTGGTCTGAATAGTGGGAATAGAAGGACTGATGAGACCTGTCCCTCTGCACTTGAGTGTCTTCTTCTTCTTCTTCTTCTTTGGCAGTTGCTAGGTAGGCCTTTTGTGATCTTTTCTTGGTATGACAAAAAATTTCAATGTGTCCCGTTCTTGTGTAGAAGTCATAAACAATGTATTTCTTCCTTTTGTACTTGTTTTTGACATAGAGAACCTATTCTTTTTTTGAAGTGCTTGCTTCTTCTTTACCTTTGCAATTTTTCTCTTCTTCTAGGAGTGATGCTTTGATGTCTTACCAGCTCTAGATTTAGCATATTAATTAGTGTGGTGGAGACATTACCAAACTCCGGAGGAAGACTCTTTAGTAGAACTCCAATGCATATATCTTCATCCATTTTTAAATTAATGCCTGCAAGTTGAGTTAGCAGACTTTCCATATAATTAAGATGGGTTGCAAGGGATGTATAGCTTTCATATTCAATCTAAAAAATTCAATCAATGATCCATATTTTGAAGATTTAGATTGGGCACCAAACAATGTATCCAATTGTTCCCAAGTGGCGTGAGATGTATTATATGTATCTACATGGTGGATATGACTGTCATCCACTATCCATTTTAAATAAAGAGATAACAGATAAGTTGGCTACAACCCATCTCAATGCTTCACTGAAGAATACATCTAACAAGTAGCATAAGTTTCCATAAAGTGAGCAATATCTGCATATATCCCTTGCCACCAATATCTTTCTTTAGTTTTCTCAAAGGTGCTTTACATACCTCTATGACTAGTCCACAAGCTTTTGTGGAACTCCTGCGTAGCCTATACCTATGTGGCTCAATCTCCAAGAACTCAGTGGAGCTCCCTTTTCTTCTTAGCATGCTTCCATAAATATCCATCCTTCAAGAAGAAACCATATGCCTTTCTCTTGATCCTCTTAAACTCCTCTCCTAACCATTCTTACCTCTTGGAAAGAGTACTGAGATATTGGCCTATTCTGCTGTTTCCCTTCATTTTTCTCTTCCAAAAACATCTCCATAGTTGAAACATAACGCATATAATGTTTTCTTCTTGTTATACTACCTACTTTTTCTCACCTTTTTCTATGGCTGAAAACTCCTTTTTGCTACTGAATTCCCTACAACAACATCAACATTCCTATTTAATGTACCTACTGTACTTGCTAAATTTATTATTGTTTGAGCATTTATGATAGTTATACCAACATTTAAGACACCTATGCCTGCATATATATTAGCTCTACAATCAACCCCTGTTATCCTTTCATCATTTTCAACAAGAAACTTCTCCTCTTCATCCTTATCCATCATGATGTCTTCATCTTCATAGCATGCTTGTGATAACATATTAGCCACTAGGTTGTTCCTCCTTACAATATGCTATAAATTAGGGTTGAGTGACTTAATTTAATCTATACAATGCAACATGGTAATATCAGGAGTAGCATAGTTGGTTATCATATCCAATAACAGTAGACAATCTATCTCCACTAGTAGATGAGTATAAGAGTTGTAACCACTCCCTAACACTCCATATTTACTTGCGGATATCTCTATTGCCTCTCGTTTAGTACCTTTTCTCCAAATCTAATAGCATATCTATTCCCTTCAGCATCATCCTGTCGCACTGCCAATCCAATAACAATAGGGCTCCTATCGATAGTGAGGATGATAAACCTTCAATCCAAATAGTCCACATTCTTCAAAGCTAAAGAAGTTGTTGAATTCTACACCAATGTATGCTCCCTTCCCCAGTGAAACTTTTACCCCTTCCTTCATAACTAATCAAGGCTTTCAGGTACATGTGCGAAATGGGGGATCCATATCAAATAGTAGACGCATACACCCAAAAACCTTCTAACTTCTGATTCATTAGAGCATACCTCTGCTAATCCCATCAATCTTAACTAGTGAAGGCTTTTGACCATAGGGGCCACACATATGCCCTATGATTAGCACCTTGTCAACACTAAAGAAAAATTTTGCACCTGCAACCAACCGAGTGAGACATACTTCCTCTAATCGAGTCAAAATATACTTGCAATCAGTTATGTGGTCAGCAACAAACATCCTGCAACCCCTGGCATTCAACTTCTAATTCTTTTCCTACACTTCATAGACCTTAATAGGGACATCATCAAGAAAGGGCATCGTGAGCGGTGGGATATAGTCTCTCAATACCTTATGCATTGCATTCATTATGTGGGCAATTGAGTTAGTCACCCCCTATGAAATTATACACATGTGCAGAAGCCAAGTGGTGTTTTCATAGTAGTGATATCTCGGCTCTCTAATGCAAGTTGAATTGATCATAGCTAGAGTAAAATCCCCCATAGAATAAATAGCATTACCACAACAGTAAGGGATTCTACAAACTCATCTATAATAGGCCATGCACCTGTATTCTTTATAATGACCTTGTTGACTAGTTGCATATCCTATATAAACCGCAATGTTCCATTCTTTTTTGGGACTGTAAACCAATGATTAGAGCATGGAGCTGAAGATGGCTCCAAAATTTTCATCATGATTTTCCCATTCAAGAGCTCCATCAGCTTAGGCAAGTATGCATGAGGCATAGGAATTGGTTTAAGATTCCATGAAACATGCGGCATCGTAAAGATCACCATTGGAGACACAATAGTCAGATCCACATAGCCAATTTCAATAGGCTAAGATGCAAAAGCCTTTCCATGCTTCGCTAACATCTACATAAAACAATCCCTTTCTGTGTTGAGAAATATGCAATCACATCCATATACGACTCTTCATATGGAATAGCTAGGCAAGGAACATGCAGTTCAATCTAGGAAGAGTTGCCTTTATCCCATAGACATAATGGAGAAAAGTGGTACCATCTTGCAACTATAAAACTGTGTACTTGAAAATCATTTGAATGAAAATGCTATTATACTTTGTACTTTTAGTCGTGTCTCTCTCTACTCAAGATTTTGTATATGAGTCCAAGATAATCTATCTTGGAATCTAATTCACTTGAGTAACAATTAGGGTGTCTAGTCTCAGTCATTATGTCTCTTGTCCTTGACTTTCACCATCCATAGCTAAACCTTGCTCAAAGATTCGTGTTTCTCAATATGTTATCAGATCCATGGTGAGCTCAGTTTAGCTCCACACTACTCTTCCAACTCTCCATAACCTCAGTCCAGCTCAACTTCAACAGAAGTCTTCATCTCCTCACTCTATCTTCACTCTACCTCTCTTGACTGCCATAGCCAGCAGTACCTACTTGTATTGGAGCTCCTAGATCGCTCCATCCAAGCAATATCTTAACTATCTTTCTTTTGGAAAGTTGTTCCTTGACTTAGGTGCAAACTCTTATTACATCACTTCATGATATTGATCACTTAACAACCGGCATTGTGAATTCAATCTACTCTGCACCATCTACACATGCTATGATCAATCTAGCTACTGTAGGATTTTTGAAGGTACTGCTATGGGCTATCTCCTAACAAATATTGAGCTCAAATAGTCTAATGTGGGAGTTGTTATATAAAAAAAACCAGTCAAGCCGAGGAAACCCTAAAGGGCAGCCATAGCCAAATTCACCCAAGCTCATTTTTCACTCTATTTTCTCACTCCTCTCAACTCAACCAAACCATTTCCACTCTAATCGATTGTACCACTTAGTTTCCAGCAAGATCGCCATATCAAATTAGTAAGGAGGGGAAGATTCAACCACCAAAGCTCAACATCAAGCTCAACAAGCATAGTGTCTTTTGACACTACTTCCACTTGTGACTCTTGATATAGTTGGGTTCAACTCTTGTGTTGATTTGATTCCAAATATTTGCTTCTACTCCTACCATCCAATATGGGGAAAGCTTCATTGTCATAACTCTTCAAAGGAAGAGGCTTCCACACTTGTCAAACAAGGATCAAGTTGATATTGATGAAGAAGGGCCTTTGTTCAATAACCAATGGCCAAGAGAAGAAACATAGAGATGTTGGTCTTGCAATATTATGGCAAAAGAATGATCACAAAGCCAAAGCTACAAGTGATTGGAAATGCACCAATACTAGTCAAGGATCATCAAGAGGACAATATATTTTTTCTCCTTTGCACAGGCCCAATTTTGGCATTCAGGTGAGCATGTAGGAAGTTGGCCAAATCTGTTTTAGGAGCACAAATAGCATGGACCACTTCATCAACCATCACTAAGCGCTCACGGAGATGATAGCTAACTATGAATTAGCTACCCTCATCAAAGCATCTGCCCACCCTATCAACTTCATAGCTTGTGAGGTTGTGATTTATGGATACCAAGCAAAGAGAAATGGCTTTAGGATGCAATTAGCACGAAGAATGGAGACCATTGGGAACACGAAGAAGAGATAATTGAGTTCGCACAAAAAATAGTAGAACAAACACTGGGCAAAGTCAAGAAGATATAAAAAGACATAGAAAGTGGTAGCAATATCCCAAATTTGGAAGGATCAAAATGTGGTAGCATAGAAGGGGGTGCTCTTGACAAAGCTTGATGATAAAGAATTGAAAGCCACAGCATAGGTTCTTCACCACCTCTTCACTTATAACAAGCCTACCTCTAACCAGCTCAGAGTCCCAAAATGGTTCATGGAAGACATAATAACATGAAATATAGCAAATCAGGACATGAATGCACTATGGTTGGAATGCATCTTTTAATCCCTTGTACAAGCCCACAAGATCATTGAAAAAGTCATGCCCTCCAAGCTTAGTCACATAGAGGCAAAAAATATGATGATCAAATATGGATTTGTACTAACTCACTTGATAGCTTCCTACCTACGTGTGCCTTATGAATAGTTAATGCCTAGCTCTACACCTGGACTTAGTAGAACAAGAGAAGGAAAAAGTGCAACAACCAAAAAGGCATAGTGTAAACACTACAAGTGACGATGAATAGAGATTGTTTGATGTGGTCACCAAAACCTCCAAGAAAAAGCAAATTGGAGGCTAGATAGGCACAATAAGAAAGGGAGGATCTCACAAAAGCTATCCAGGCATCATTAGAGACCTCAATTCGGGAGTACATTATGGCTATGTTAGCCCTTGAAAAAGGAGAACCCAGTTCTAAGAAGGGCCATGAGAAAGTAAATAAAGAACATACTACATTTGAAATCTACAAAAAGCACCCATAGCCATCTAGAACGACATGGTAAAGGAGGAGGAATCGAAACCCTAGAGCGGATGTGTGAGGATCTCAAAAGAGAAAAGGCTATTGCTCTTAAAGAAAAACAAGATATGTAGGTAAAACTAGATGACTTGCAAGAGAACTACAAAATCTTTATTATAGAAAAGGAGAAACGGGTAATAGAAGTGCAAGGATGGCTTGAGGAGAAGAAAGAAGAACTTCAAACAAAGAGGGAGGAACTTGACAAAGCTAAGACCACATGGAGTGAAAACATCTAGAAATCATTGCAGGAGAAGAAGGAATACTTACAAGTAGAATTCCAAAAGGTCTTGCAAGAAAAAGAAAACATTTTGAGGAAACAATTTGGGAAGGACTTAGAAGCAAAGGAGAATGATCTAAATGCATAGTTCTAGAAAGAGTTGGAAGAGAGGAAAATGACATTGAAGGAAGAAAGTCAAACTACCAACCAAAGGGAAGCAGCACAAAAAGAAAAGCTTCATAGGGAGCTATAATACAAAGAAGGCATCCTCCAAGACACCAAGGATAGGCTTGAGGAGATGCAAACAAACTACAAGGAGTGTTAGACAAAGAATGAAAAGCTCAGGGAGGAAGAAAACCTTGAGTTGAGCAATGCACTCACGCAAAGTAGTGTAGTGATCTCCCAGGAAAAGGCCAAGGTACAACAACAAGAAAGGGATCACCAAATGCATCTGCCAGAGAGAGAGAGAGAGAGAGAGAGAGAGAGAGAGAGAGAGAGAGAGAGAGAGAGAGAGAGAGAGAGAGAGAGAGAGAGAGAGAGAGAGAGAGAGAGAGAGAGAGAGAGAGAGAGAGAGAGAGAGAGAGAGAGAGAGAGAGAGAGAGAGAGAGAGAGAGAGAGAGAGAGAGAGAGAGAGAGAGAGAGAGAGAGAGCAATAAAAACACCTTTCAATGCCCTACAACAAACTAACATCAGTTAGTTGGGCCAAGCTACCAATTTTGTGAAAAAGGAAACCTTGAGATTGCAAGGAGAAATGCTTTTCAAGTTGTCCAATGATTAGGCATTGCCTTATATAAAGAAGTGCAGTATAAGATCTAGCTGGACACCTATAAGTGCATCCTTATCAAGCAACAAGAGATCTATAGGGAAGCAGCCACCACTAAAGCATGCATACCTCTATTCGGAAACCCCAATGAGCTTAAAGCCCATCTAGGGATAGTTCAAAGTCTCTTGAAGGGAATGGAGCAAATCAAGGAACTATGCTTGATGAATGTTGAGCCAATGAGACAATAAGTCATAAGGAATCTATCATAGAAAGGATACCGAGAGCAAGAGATAGAAATGATGGGGCTGATGGATGAAGAGTCTCCCCCCTAAGTCCATAATAATCTTGGAACCACCAGTAGCCATGATATCACCATCTGACTTCCCCATGTTCGACGGTTTCTTCATAGGACCTACTCTAGAGGAAGTAGCAAAGCATAGAGAAGCTTACAATGCCATGATGGAAGAGCTCAACGCATAGCCACAAGAGGTGACCAACCATCCCTGTCCTCCTAATCTCATTAGTCAAAGAAGAAGAAGGCACTTCAAAGAAATGACTTTAGGAAAAGTTCCAAAGCTATGGAATTCAAGAAGAGTCTTGAGAAGGATTAGTGATTAATTTAAGAGATGAGATCATCAAGTACGAAGGAGCCTCTACCACCACAAGTTACCCATTTGCTAATTAAAGTAGCCAATACTATAGCTAAAATATGGGCTTGACAGGTTGATGTTGATACCTTTAGGGCATCATGTCACATCCAAGGAGGCATAAGCAAATACATCCTTCTGAAACCAAGAGAAGCTTGGCTAAGGTAATCGAAATGGAAGTATCCAATCTTGGATTAGGATAAAGCAGCTTATAATGCCTTCAACTACTCCAGTGAGCTTGATAGAGCAAACCCAATTTTTTTGTCCCTATCCACACCAATACATAGGTGGTTTTGACCAAAAGAAGCATGGGAGGTATACCTTATTGGAGGTGCTTAATATGAAGGCTATGGAGAAAGCTAAGATTTATCTATTCCAACCTTTTGATCTTATCCTGTCCTTCATGCACTTCTTGAGAAAGTTTACAGTCCAGATCTCGCCTTTGTTACAACTTGTAACTACCTTTGATTGCTTGTCATGCTACTTCAATAGCTAATCACACCATACGAGGAGTGGCTCCCACCACTCTTTTCTGACACGAATGCATGCACTGGTCAGATAGCCATGATCCACCTCCATCTTAGGGCATTAATACTACCAACCTATTGCTTTGAGCTACTAAGAGATATGGTAGATAGTAGGTTTGAAAATTGCAGATATTTTCTATCAAGCCTTGAGTTATGCAATTCGTTGAAATAATACATGCTTAGCTCAAGTTATCTACAACATGCACTCAAGCGAGTACATGAGTAATTATTACATGTCTAATATATCTATTTTTTAAAATATAAAAAAGAAAAAAGAAAGAAAGAGAGAGAGAGAGAGAGACACATATGCATGGCAACTAGGGGCCACCCTAGCCCTTTTCCCAACATCACCACTTCAGGGTACATCAAGGGTGGGACATCCCAAGCTTACTTGGTAGACCTATCTTCCTAAAGTTAGCATAGCACCATAACCTTCCATGAATTAGGTTCTCAAGTGTAGGACAACATTCCAAGTTTACTTGGAACTCAACCCATCTCCCAATTTCACTACATGAGCACTTCACATCACTGGACAGGTAGTCACACCTTTAGGGAGAGCACAAAGATGGGAATGAGCGATGCATGAAGCACCAACAACATTGGTGGCCCTCATCTAACTACATTATCCTTCATCATCAACACCAATATCCTTCTCACCACATTATTACAGCAACATATGCCTCCCAAGATCTCTCCATGGACTAGTCCATTAGTTCTTGTGAATTCACCCTGCATTTTCAGGAGAGAATGCCATGGGATTGGCACTCCATTAGGAGGGGGAAAATGTTGACCGATTTTTGGAAGCATAAAGACATTGGAAAATGCAATGACAAACTTTAGGAGAGAAAATGAAAAACACTAATCCTAGACCTTATGTGTAAAAGTGATGAGTTTGAATAGAAATGGTTATTCTTGTGTGTGAAACTTTACTTCTCTACTTTCTTGCTCCAAGTATTGTGAGAGAGAGTGTGTGAGTGTGAGATTGAGTGAGAGTGTGTGTGAGTGAGAGGTGAGGGGACAAAGACAGTGAAACCTCTAGCCTTTTCTCTTGTACTCTGTCATGCCTACCATGCCTTCTCTTGCATGACAAGGGCTGTAGAGGGTTGAGGGAAAATGGAGTGCTCACTTGAATCATGGAGCTAGAGCTTGCAACCTTCTTGATAGGAGACATGTAATTCAAAAGTCAATACAATGGTTTGTTCTCAATCTGAGTGAGAGTGAGAGTGACTAGATGAGAGCTAGTCTACATTACACACATTCAAGATCTTGAAGGAATAAGAGTGTGCCCAATGATCACCACATGTTGAGCATGTAGTACAACAACAAGGGTCACCACCAAGAAATATGGGAATCGTGCACCCTCAGAAGGGGTATCTTTTGCTTTGTTGTTGTCACATTTGGGGTTCACTGCATGCAATGTTTGAGCCTCATGTCTTTTTTATCATTATGATCCTTCTATAAATTATATCATGGTGACAAATTTTGATGTGTCTCTTACTTATGAAGAGGCTATGTTCAAAGGTGAGAATTCATCTTGGGAGAAGGCTATGTAGTCTAAGTTTAATTCATTGTAGAGAAGAACCATACTTGGAATCTCGTTTTCTTATCTAATTGAAGTATGCATTCCCATGCAAGTGGGTATGTAAGCTGAAGAGTGCCCATGGTTGCCCTAAGCTAGCATATCAAGCCCAATTGGTTACAAAGTTTTTTTAATAGAAAGAGGGAGTTGACTTTGATGAGATCTTCTCCCTGTGGTCAAAATAACTACCCTTCTATTGGTTTTAGCCTTGGTTTCACAATTTGATTTGGACTTACACCAAATGGAAGCTAAGATAAGTTTTCTCCATGGGGCCTGCATGAAAACATTTATATGTAGCAACCTAAGGGCTTTGTGGAAAAGGGCAGGGAACACATAGTGTGTAAGTTGAGAAAAGGGAAAGGAATACCTAACATACATGAGAACATTTATATAAAGCAACCTAAGGGGTTTGTGGAAAAGGATAAGGAGCATCTAGTGTGCAAGTTGAGAAAGAGTCTCTATGGACTTAAGCAGGCACCTAGGGAATGGGGGGAAGGGCAAGAAGTGAGGTTTTTGAGTGAGCTTTTTTTGGCAACCCCTCTATTCTTATTCCACACAGTCCACTTATTCCATCCTTAGATGTACCCACTACCCACCTCCACTTCCCCTTCCACCACCGCCGCCGCCGCCAGCTCTACCACCAACGTTGCCATCATTGCCTTCACCAGCACCACCTCTCTCTCTCTCTCTCGCAACCCAAAAATAATTTGTGCTAGCACTCTGGATTGATAGAATTTGTATCATATTGTTTTATGAAAGGTGTTTCAACAAATCATTCTCTCTCTCTCTCTCTCTCATGTTTGCAATATGGAAACATTTGTACAAGCACTCCAAAAAATCGATAGAACTTGTATTACATTGGATTGTGATATGTGTTGCAACAAACAATTCTCTCTTTACTAATATAGCTCTCTCTCTCTCTCTCTCTCTCTCTCTCTCTTATTTACAATACAAAATAATTTCTGCAAGCAATCCGGATCTAGATTTGTATTGCATTGACCTCTGGCAAGTGTACTATTATTCCACAAACTGACAGACAATGATAATGAAAGATTATCATAAATTTGATCATAGCTAACCAAATGAGGTATGTATGTATTTTCTGAACTAAATTAAATGCATTTGCTATAAGAATTAGCAGAGTCTTTACTTTGTTGGTCACACTATGGGTGATGTTGGATCTTTCCAAATATGAGTTATAAGTCATCTACAGTAAGCACGTGTATAAAGATGTCTACATTTGCATCCATTCCAAATACTTAATAAACATTTTTATTTATATATGGCTCTAATAATCTCATTAAAATTTGATTTTTTTAAAAAAACTCATTATTAAAGCTTGCACGTTTGTGGATTATTTGTTGTGGTGGCAAGAAGAGATATTGGTTGGTGAAAATAAGTATAAATTTGATACTCAATTAGTATACTTAATGTGAGAGTGAGAGAGAGAGATCATTATCTTGATCTCTCATTGTGCATGTCTTTGCTAACTTGACATCATGTTGTTATAATATTAATATTTCTAGGCTACAAAATATAGTTATACTTCTTTGAACTAATCATATGTTTATACATGTGTATGTGCGTGTGTTAGGACTTCCAATATACACACATAAATACATGCACACATACATATGTATATATAGTTATACTTCTTTGAACTGATCATATGTGTGTATATGTGTGTGCGCTTGTTAGGACTTTCAATATACACACATAAATACATGCACATATACATATGTATATATATTAATGAGAGGGAGAGAGAGAAAAAGAGTTTTTTAATGACAATAGTTTTTGGAATAAGAGAGAGAAACAGAAATAAGTTCTTAATGAGACACGCACGCATGTGCATGCATGCATACGCACATGCACATAGAGAAACAAATGAAGGTAGGTTTGTCTAGTGTATATTATAGATCTAAAGACATAGCTTTAGAGATTATTACTCATACAAACTCTAATCTACCTTGACTAAGTAATTTATGAATGGTTTGTCTAGTCTTTAAAATAAAAAATATATTCTAGATACTTTGAATGTAAGGAATTTCAACTTAGAAGGGTATTAGGATTCAATGGAGAAGAAAGGGAGGAGAGAAAGATAAAAATAAAATTTGGATGAGAGAGAGAGAGAGAGAGAGAGAGAGAGAGAGAGAGAGAGAGAGAGAGAGAGAGAGAGAGAGAGAGAGAGAGAGAGAGAGAGATAAAAACAATTATTGATGAGAGACAAGAAAGAGATGTCTTTGAAAAAATCATTCAAATAAGAGAGAAGAGAAAGAAATGTGAAAAGTGCTTTAGATAGAGAGATACCTTTTTCAAATTAATGTAGGAGAGGCCCAAAAGTAGTATTGTAGTACTATAGGAGAGAGTGCTAGTAAATTTTGAAGCCAAAGAAGGGGGCGCTACTACCTTAGACCCCCTCCTACATTAATAGCCTTGAATCTTTACACACATATACTCTCTCTCTCTCTCTCTCTCTCTCTCTCTCTCTCTCTCTCTCTCAAAATACTACAATATTAACTTTGGGTCTTTCTTACACATTAATAGCTTTCAATTTTTCTCAAAACACACACACATTCTCTCTCTCTCTCTCTCTCTCTCTCTCTCTCTCTCTCTCTCTCTCTCTTTTCTTATGCCTTTAAGAAATTCTAACAACTCTCTCCTATAATACCACAATACTACCTTTGGACTTCTTCTATATTAATAGCTTTGGACCTTTATCAAAACACACATACATATATATTCCCTCTCTCTCTTTCTCTCTATGTGTGTGTGTATGTGTATGGCTTTAAAAAATTATTTTAACTTTCTCTTACAATACTACATTTGGGCCTTTCCTATACACTAATAACTTTGGGTCTTTATCAACACACACACACACACACACTCTCTCTCTCTCTCTCTCTCTCTCTATATATATATATATATATATATATATATATATATATATATATATATATATATATATATATATATATATATAATGGCTTAAAACAATTATAGCAACTCTCTTTTATAATACTACAATATTACCTTTGGACTTCTCTTACATTAATAACTTTGGGTCTTTATCAAAATACACACACACATTCTCTCTCTCTCTCTCTCTCTCTCTCTCTCTCTCTCTCTCCAACTTGAGATCAACATTCTCTATTTAAAAGTTTTTGGTCCAAGTATACTTAGACTAAAAAGTCACATTTTGATTATAGTTTCAATAGTATAAAACTTTTTTAAATCTTTGATATATATTTATTTTTCCATATATAAGATGCAAAAGACAATAGCCATCGTATGTTATGTTAATTATTAGTTTTCTATGTTATGAGAAAAAAAGTCCTAAAAGAGAGAACTTCTTTTTGTTCATAAGGTCCAAATATTTCAATATCATTCATTCAAAAAGTCTCAATCTACTATGTCTCATATTAAAACATATCATAAATATACACATAATTTAATCTTCCTAACTAGTAATTATTTTTTATCTCTTCTCTCTCATCAAATATTATTTTAAAACTTTTCTCTTATCTTCTCTCTCATCAAAAAATTATTGAGATATATATATATATCTTCTCTCTTTCTCTAATGACTCTAGAGAGAGAGAGAGAGAGAGAGAGAGAGAGAGAGAGAGAGAGAGATAAGGGCCATGCACAAATACATACATACACACACATAAAGAGAGAGGTGCATATATATGTTCACTAATTAATTTATTATTTAGTTAATATTTATTTTTAATTAATTACTAAATAAAAATATAAAGAGAGGAGAGAGAGACAAAGACGAATAAGAGAAGGAGAAAGCAAGATTAATGTGTGTGTGTGTGTGTATGAGAGAGAGAGAGAGAGAGAGAGAGAGAGAGAGAGAGAGAGAGAGAGAGAGATTATGTGATTTGCTTTAACTTTTTTCTGGTCGCGAAGTGGGTTGCTAGCAACTTGTTGAGAAGAGGGTTGCTTGCAACCCCTTCTCAAGATGATTTTTTTTTTCACATGTCTTTTCTATAATTTCTTTGAGGGGACTTGTGAAAAAAAATTTCACCAAATAGGGGGTTGCCAGCAATCCCTTCTCAACGAAAGTTTTTTTCACAAGTCCTCTCTAAAATTTTTTCTCACTAAACATGGAGCTGTTAGCAATCCCTTCCTAACAAAAAAAAAAATCATAAGTCCCCTTAATGAGATGGAAGCAACTTGTCGATTTTTTTTTGCCGAGAAGGGATTGCCAATAACCCTTGTCCGGCCACAAATATTTTCATGTCCCCTTAGAGAGATGATGGA
The DNA here is from genome assembly GCF_053477565.2 of Lygodium microphyllum. Classification (NCBI taxonomy): domain Eukaryota; kingdom Viridiplantae; phylum Streptophyta; class Polypodiopsida; order Schizaeales; family Lygodiaceae; genus Lygodium; species Lygodium microphyllum. The sequence continues at coordinate 1,185,685 of NW_028229526.1, forward strand.
GGGGAGTTGTGATCCAAAGTTCTCTCTCTCTCTCTCTCTCTCTCTCTCTCTCTCTCTCTCTCTCACCGAGAAGGGTTTGCCGAAAACCCTTGTTCGGCAAAATAAATTTCACGTTCCCTTAGAGAGATGAATATAAATTCACATAATCTCTCTCTCCCTTTCTCTCTCTCTCTCTCAATGAGAAAACTACTACAACATTCAAGTGAACAAAGATTTATTCTTCTAGTTCACATAGAAGATAAAGAGAATTTCAAACCAAATGATGATAGAGTCTCAAAAGTCATACGAGTTAGCAGCATGGAGACTTCTCTATAGGCATAACTCAGTATCCTTTTATAGAAGTATATTTGCAATGATATCTTGTTGATGTGTTTTTTGTATATAATAAAACTATGAATGGTAGGTTCACGTGTGGGCGATTGGAGAAGGGGATGCAACAAACTTTGCCAAGGAAATGCATAGATTAGGTGCACTTGAAGGAGGAGTAGCTCATACATAAGGATCACCAAATTGAGCAATAGTGGAATGAGGAGGTATATTGGAGATATTCTATCTTCCTCGACTACCTAAAGGTAACACCATATTAGAGATTTTGGGAATTTCCCAAGTCCCACTTTGAATGAATGTCTTACTTTTGTGAATGAAAGAGAGCACTATGTTTATGTTTATCTTTAAAGGGCAATTTGTATGTTACAAGTATAAGATCACACATCTTAAGAGCTTAAATGATGAATGTAAGCTATGTGGTTGTTACAAGATTTGGATTTCACCTCTATCTTTTCTAGCATACTAACAAAATATGATGTTGTATGGTGGTGGAAACATCAAGGAGGCTTAACTAGTATATACCTAGGAAATTTCCAAGTTTAATGTAAGAATACAAAGGTTTGATGGAGTGGAGAGAGAATTTAGAATACAAGAGCCTTAAACATTGTATGAAAATATGTTATCATGGCCAAAATTTATAATGAAAATACCTCTAGTGAATTCCCCTCCAATAAGAATGCATTACACAAAAAATATGCAAAGAAAAAAAAGTGCAAGAGACATAAGGATCTAGATTCCTATTAAGTAATTCCACATGTATTTTTTAGAATATGTCACACTTTCATGTCTTCTTCTAAAGAGAATATGGCAGATTGTAGGAAAGTGATACCTCTAGTACATTTGTTCTCGTAACTCATTCTTCGTTAAGGAGTCAAGGTGAAGCCACAATTTCTAAAACATTTTGAGATGATATTGATTAGCCCTACAATGATACTATTTGTGGATGATAGCATAAAGAAGATGCAATGCAACCCACCCAACTCCTTTACATATCCATTTACATTTCAAGAAAATCCCATGGATACTATCCTCTTTAAACATGTGCTTTCCTATTTGATTGAGAAAAATCCCTTCAATACTATCTTCTTTGAATACATGCTTCCATGCTTGATTGAGCTAGCAGGTTCTCACGGGGGAGTCTAAGAGTTTATTAGAGAACACCCATTTCACCCTCTAGCAATGGACAACTGGATTGATATTTAATTTTTGCAATAAAAATGTTCATTTGATTTATCCACATGGAGCTTCATGTGCTATTGAGCCTTTTTGAGATTGACCTTGCATTGCTGAAGCAAGGCCTACATGTGGTCCAACTCTTCTTTCCCAAGGGAGTTAAGCTTCTCATTGAAGACCATGGTGGGGAGGGGCACTTGATAACCATACAATGCCTCAAAGGGGGATACTTCAATACTCGAATGAGTGGAGTTGTTGTAAGAAAACTCAACCAAATGCAGTAACATATCCCAAGGATTTTGCACATCATGACAAAAATGTCTCAAGTAGTTCTCAAGCCTCTTGTTAATCTGCTCGGTCTGCCTATCCGTTTGGGGATGATAGGCTGTAGACAGAGCTAGTTTGATCCCCATGGAGCTAAAAACTATCTGCCAAAATTGACTCATAAATTTGGTATCCCGGTCATGCACTATGACATGTGGAAATCCATGCAACCTAAATACATGCTCCATAAATTGAGTGGCAACTTGAGATGCTGTAAACTGAGATTCTGTAGGGATGAAATGGGTTACTTTAGTGAGGCGGTCAACTACCATATAGATGCTGTTCCAGCCCTTCTTGGTTGTAGGCAACCTAGTGATGAAGTCCATCATAATGTGGGTCCATTTTCCCTCGGGTACAAGAAAAGGCTGGAGTAATCCACCCGGTTTAAGAGTGTTGTCCTTATTTTGCTAACAAGGCATACACCTAGACACAAAGCCACCATAGGCATTTCCAATGGAAGCTTTTTGCAATGTGGTCATATGTCTTAAACACCCCTAAGTGACCAACAATCGGAGAAGAATGCATATCTTTAACTATCCGTTGAGTAAAAGGGGAGACATGGGGAATCACAATACGGCCATGTGTCCAAATTGTTGAGATGACAAGCTCAATACATGTTGACATTAATGATGGACCGCCTAGTTAGATGGGTCCACACGTCTACATTTAGCACGTCGGTGGTCATCATGACTCTCACATGGCCACTGACTCATTACTTATTATATTCAGGTTGTTACACCTATTTACAACTGGCATAGTTATAGCGCCAGTCGACTAGTGTAGTCGGTTATGCATTGTTTGACTTAGTAGGCCACTTTCCTTTATGTTGTATCTTATCTATACTTTGTGTACATTGTAAAAGGTGTGGAAGAAGAAGAAGAAACCAACAAGAAAACGTTTTGGCCTCCATCTCTATTCTTGTCTCTTGAGTGAGCTTCTCCTTGTGCATTCTGTGTGTGTTTGGCGCAGCATCTTGAGCAAGTCCCCCACCACGCGATTCTTGACATGGTATTAGAGATGCACCACTGATTGAGACTGGTTTTGAAGGCTAAAGAAAAGGAGAGGAGCCAAGGATTCAAGCAAGCAAGCAACGGGTAAGAAGCTCTTACATTCTCTACTTCTTCTCTTGGACAGTGCCTGTGGAGGCACCGGAACCAGGGCAGAGCAAAAATCTCAGATTGCAGTGAGATTTGGTGTGCGCAAAGAGCACTATGTATTCTGCAGATAGGCCCTTTAGGGCTTTCCCATTGCTATTTTGGCCATCCGAGGTCATTTCAGGCCCCGTTTTAGACTCGCAAGGTTACAGACAACAGTTTGAGGTATCCTACAATTTCACTGTGTCTGCCGTATACAGGTGCACATGTTACAGATTTCAGATCTATAAGTTCAAATGTGTCTACCAACGAATAAACACAAGGTTTATTTGCAAACTGGTTGCAGATTGCATGTATTGTTGAGTAGACAGTGAAAAAGGCTGTCTAGTATATTGCTGTGCATTATAGGTCGAGCGTTGCAGAAGATTTGCTTGCTGTTTGGTATTAGTTTTGTGATAATGGTAGAGAACAGTGGAAACCCCATCATTGAGAAGCTCGACAAGAACAACTACCCTTCATGGAAGTTCCATGTCACGAACTTCCTTATTGGAAAAGGCCTCTACGAGTTTGTTTCAGGTGTGAAGAAAAGGAGCTGGAGGTGAGTGATCCTCCAACTACAAAAGAGACAAAGGCACGGAAGGAATGGAATGCAAAAGACAAAAAGGTCATGTATTGGCTATCTGTAGTAATTGACAATAATATGTTGGGACATATTAGAAATGTAGAGAATTCATATGCAAATTGGACCATACTTGAAAGTATGTTTTCCGTAAATACAAAGGCACGAAAGATTCAACTCAAGCAAGAGTTGAATACATTGAAGAAAGGGAAGATGTCTATATCAATGAGTATGCACTGAAGGTAAGGAGCATTGCAGATGCCTTGGCAGTGATTAATGCAATGCCTGATGATGATGATTTGGTGTTGTTTACCTTGGGTGGACTTAACAATGAAAAGGCTTGGAAGTCTTTTGTAACTTTCGTATATGTCAGAAAGCCATTTCCAGATTTCGATGAGTTGGTCTCTCTTATGATCACTGAAGAGATCAACATGTAGAGTGAGACATCTGAAAAAAGTGGTAAACAGGTCCAAGCTTTCTACTCCAGTTCAGGAAGGGGACGTGGCAGGTCCTTTTCAAGAGGCCGTGGTACAGGACATGGTAGTGATAACCAACAAAACATATTGAATCAGCAATTTGACGATATGCAGGTTTCAGGAGGTCATGGTAACTTTAGAGGCAGGGGGAGCTTTAGAGGAAGAGGTGGATGACAGAACAAAGGTTCTAACAACTATGGTATTGTGTGTCACTACTGTGGCAAAACAAGTCATATTGCAGCCCAATGTTATGCTAAGAAGGATGATATTTGCAGTGATAAGTTGCAGCAAGGAAACTATGCATCATCTTCACGACAGAATGAAGACAAAAATGAAGATTTAGAGCATCCCACGTATGTGTGCAGGTTGAAGAAGGCACTCTATGGGCTCAAGCAAGCACCTAGAGCATGGTCTAACAAGATCAAAGAGTATCTTGTCAATATTGGCTTTTATGTTTCTAATGCTGATCACTTACTTTATGTGAGAAAGGGAGATGCAGGTTTGGTCATCATAGTCATCTATGTGGATGCCTTGATTGAGATATCTGAAGTCCACATTACATTGTGGACTTTTCTATGAGGCAGGTACAGATGTACAGGTGTTTGGATACACAGATGCAGATTGGGCTGGTAGTATATCTGATAGAAGATCTACCAGCGGATACATGTTCTCTCTTGGTAGTGCAACAGTTACTTGGAGCAGCAAAAAGCAATCTACAGTTGCTTTGTCGAGTACAGAGGCTGAGTATAGAGGTGCTGCTGTTGCAACATGTGAGGTAGTATGGCTGCAAAAGTTATTGATTGATTTAGATGTGTAGGTGGAAGGTCCAGTTGGCATTTATTGTGACAACATGAGCAGTATACAGTTGGCTAGGAACCTTGTGTTCCATGCCAGGACAAAACATATTGAGGTACACTACCACTTTGTGAGAGAGAAGGTACTAGCAGGTGAGATTGACTTGGTGTATGTCAGCACACAGGATCAGATAGCTGACATCTTCATGAAGGCATTGGGAAGCTTACTTGGAGTTGCAGAGATGCAATTGAGCTTGAGGGGGAGTGTTGAGATGACAAGCTCAACACATGCAGACATTAATGATGGACCGCCTGGTTAGATGGGTCCACACATCTACACTTAGCACGTCGGTGGTCATTATGACTCTCACATGGCCACTGACTCATTACTTATTATATTCAGGTTGTTACACCTATTTATAACTGGCATAGTTATAGCGCCAGTCGACTAGTGTAGTTGGTTATGCATTGTTTGACTTAGTAGGCCACTTTCCTTTTATGTTGTATCTTATCTATACTTTGTGTACATTGTAAAAGGTGTGGAAGAAGAAGAAGAAACCAGCAAGAAGACCTTTTGGCCTCCATCTCTATTCTTGTCTCTTGAGTGAGCTTTTACTTATGCATTCTGTGTGTGTTTGGCGCAGCATCTTGAGCAAGTTCCCCCACCACGCGATTCTTGACACAAATAAGACCATTGTGGAGCTGATATTGGGAGTTGGCATCCATAACACCTTGTTGTAATTTCTGGAAAAGAGGGCTGAATTCAGCATCAAGCAAGTAAGCCTCTTCAAGTTCTTCTATCCAATCATGAAGAAGTTCAGTGATAGATGAGACCTTACATGCCCACATGCAAGAGAGCGCATTAGCCACTACATTATCCTTGCCACGGGTGCGAGTAATCTCAAAGTCATAGTTTTGTAAGGTGGCTACCTATTTGTGTTGCTTGGGAGTTAAGTTGGGCTGAGTCAAGAAGTATTTGGGCACACCATGGTCTCTTTTCGCTTTAAATTTACTACCATACAAGTAGTGATACCTCTTTTTGATAGCATGAATGACTGCCAACATTTCCTGATCATAGACATGCAACTGTCTCTCTTTATCATCCAATTTGTGGCTCTCAAAGGCTATCACACCATGTTCTTGCAGCAAGACAACACCAATACCCCATCCACTAGCATCACATTGTCAAGATTGTGGGAGAGAAGGAAGGAGTCTCACTTGTAGCTTTCTTGCTTGCACAATGGGGGAATACACACAAAGGTGGAGGCTGAAAACAGTTTTCCTCTTCTTAGTTGTGTAAGCCAAAAGAACTCAAGTACATAGAAATAGAAGAACCCTATATATGGGTCTCAAACCAAATGCAACTAACTAAGGTGGCATACTAACTGAGCCACGAACTAGAGTAGATAAGGATAGCTGTCATCTAGCTATTATTCATGGGTGGTGTACCAACCGCATCTGCAACTGACAAGTCGGTGACATAAATGCACAACTGTCACCCTGGCATATCACGAGTGGAGCTCGATATCTCAACACTCCCCCTCGAGCTCAATCCCAATTCTTGCACACCAAGCAGGTCTCTGAACTTGTGCAACTTCTCTGCGCCCAATGCCTTCGTAAATATGTCAGCTACCTGATCCTCTGTGCTGACATAAACTAGATCAATAAGACCTAGTAAAACCCTCTCCCGCACATAGTGATAATGCACCTCAATGTGCTTTGTTCTAGCATGATAGACTGGGTTATTTGCCAAGTGTATACTACTCATGTTGTCACAATAAACGACAACTGGCCCATCTGTAGGCTGATGCATATCATAAAGTAGCTTATGCAACCAAGCTACCTCACATGCAGCCATTGCTGTACCCCTGTACTCAGCCTCTGTGCTCGACAAGGTAACTGTAGGTTGTTTCTTGCTGCTCCAAGTGACTGCAGCACTCCCAAAAGAGAACACATATCCACTGGTAGATCGTCTATCAGAAATACTACCAGCCCAATCAGCATTAGTGTATCCATGCAACTGTACCTGAATCCCAATCTCATAAAATAGGCCATACTGCAATGTGGACTTCACATACTTGAGTATGCGTCTAGCCGCATCCAAATGCGGTTTCCTTGGAGCCTGCATAAACTGACTTACCAATCCAACAACATAGCTCAAATCTGGCCTAGTAATAGTCATATAAATCAAACTTCCTACTATGCATCTGTACATAGTAGGGTCTTCGAGAAGCTCACCTGCATCTGTGCTCAACTTCACATTCTGCTCCAAAGGAACTAAAATAGGCTTACAGCCTGTCATCCCATATTTGGACAGCATGTCCAATCCATACTGCCTCTGCAAGAGCCATATCCCACTTAGTGATCTAATCACCTCAATGCCCAAGAAATAACGTAGCTCTTCCAAATCCTTCATCTCAAACTTCTGCTTCAATAGCATTTTCACATGAAGGATATCTTCATCACTATCTCTTGTGATAATCAAATCATCAACATAAATGACAAGTAGCATAATACCTTTCTATGTTTTTCTCACATAAAGTGAGAAATCTGCCTTGGAAATCTGAAAGCCAATAGTGACAAGATACTGTCCTATCTTGTCAGACCATGCTCTAGGTGCTTGCTTCAAGCCATACAAGGCTTTCTTCAACCTGCAAACAAACTCAGGATGAACAGCATGCACATAACCTGGTGGCTGCTCCATATATACCTCTTCTTGCAAATCACCATGCAAGAAGGCATTCTTTACATCCATCTGATGTAAAGACCATTCCTTTGATGCAGCCATAGCAATGACTGCTCTTACGGTTGCCATCCTTGCAATCGAACTGAATGTTTCTTCAAAATCAATGCCATATGTTTGTGCATACCCCTTGACTACTAATCTTGCCTTGTATCTGTTCACAGAACCATTTGCATTGTGCTTTACCTTATAAACCCACTTACAACCAATTGCATTCTTATTTTTAGGCAAAGGTACCAATTCCCATGTAGCATTTGCTTCCAAGGCATCCATTTCTTCATCCATGGCTTTCTCCCATTTTTCTTTTCCCATGGCTTGCTCAAAAGAAGTGGGTTCTGGTTCCTGTATCACTTTGACCATATAGGCATAGTGAATGGCTGTAAATCCATCATATTTCAGCCTATCCACAGGATACCTAGCTCTGGTAGACCTGCGCAAAGTAGGTTCACTCCTCCCAGGTGCTCTCAAAACATCCCTGGTCTTTCTTACTCCAGGTGTAACAATAGAAGGAATACCCAACTCATCATCAATGCTCTGTTCTGAGCCACTGGATTCACCATCCACATAAGAGTGACCTGCATTCACATCAAACATGGGCTGATCTACCTTCTCTTTTCCTTTTCGTGATACCTGCATACCACTATCTGCATTGCTTTGAGAAGATTCTCCTGATCTCAATCTGCCTGTCCATGGCGAAAAATGTGAACCACTGCTAGAGGACGCTCCAGGTCCACTAATATCTTGTGACTGCTGCTGTGAATTCTGTGCATCATTACCATTTTGTGCATCTACATTATCAATCACATTTACTGGTTTATACCAGCTACTCTGGCACCATAATTTCCATCCATTATCTAGAATAGGATCTTCCAATGCTATAGACAGTCTTCACCTCCGTTCCAAACTAGACAAGGGGTGTCTAAAGCTCCACCTGACCCCAAGTGACATAGGAGTGAGACACAACTTCTGTGGTTGGCCTTTTCACTACTCAACCTTCGGCCCATGAATTGAGCAATGCCCTCTTAGGGTAATCCACGCTGCAATCTTGGAGATGATCCACACATGCAAAATATCCTTCATTAATTAATCCATTTAGGAATCAAGCACGAACAAGGCATTCAACCCTAATATCATTGTCCAAGAAAACATTCCTTTATTTCCATGGCAACTTGTCATCACAGACCCCTGCCATGCATTTACCATCAAGCACAAGCACTTGGAATAATCATCCAAATCACATCCTAACAATCAGTTTAATGCAAAAAGCCTTTAAGACGATGTTAGATCAATCAACAAAACAATGATATCCTTTTCCAACATTGCAGGAATAGTCACGATAACCTTCCATCGCATATTCGCTCTCCCCCTTGGGATCAGGAGTGGTTCTACACAAGATTTACTTAATACACCCTTCTTTCGGCTAAGGCATATGTTAAGGTTTCAAACATTGTACAAGATCTAAGTTTTATTTATCACTTTTATTGATCGATAACCCAGTAGTCTTCAACAAGTACAAAAGCATCGGTCTTTCCTTTGACTTAGGGTTTCCTAATTCCTTGAGCTCTTCGTTTTCCTTGGAGTTGTTGTTGCATCTAGCCCAACCCCGAATAGGATTGATAACATAGTCGCTATCAGACGGATCTCAAGGCATCTTAGTATTAGTCCTTATTGTTGTTGTTTATGTTAACTACACACATCATCAAGATTCCAATGAACTAATAGATTCAAGATTGAATTTCCCCTAGGCTAGATTACTTATCATGCAATCCGTCAAGCGTGCAAGCTACAACATACTTTCAGTGTGGGGAAATACCCATCTATTATTTTCACGAAAAGGAGAGTCGACAATACCTAGGAATGCTATTATGCTATGTACGAGTTTGTTGTTGAGATATCGAGCTCCACTCGTGATATGCCAGGGTGACCGTTGAGCATTTATGTCATCGACTTGTTAGTTGCAGATGCGGTTGGTACACCGCCCATGAATAATAGTTAGATGACAGCTATCCTTATCTACTCTAGTTCATGGTTCAGTTAGTATGCCACCTTAGTTAGTTGAGTTTGGTTTGAGACCCATATATAGGGTTCTTCTATTTCTTTGTATTAGAGTTCTTTTTGGCTTACACAACTAAGAAGAGGAAAACTGTTTTTCAGCCTCCACCTGTGTGTGTATTCCCCCATTGTGCAAGTAAGAAAGCTACAAGTGAGACTCCTTCCTTCTCTCCCACAATCTTGACATGGTATCAGAGCCTTGTTCGTGGTAAGAAGCTCAAGAAAGCAAACCAAGTTCACGGTGTTCTGGTAAGAGGACCAGCGTTACTTTCATTTTTCTGTTTTGGGAGCAAGTCTCTGCAAAGGTAGCACAGTCGAAAAGTGCAAGAGCGCATTGTCTCAGATTGAGACGCCCTTCGCGGTGTAGCAAGAGGGCAGTATATGCTGAGGGAAGGGGCTTTAGCCTAGGGTTGCTCTGTTTTTTTGATTTGAGGCCATTTCGGGGCCTGTTTTGGAGGCAGAAGTTTTCTGCACGCACTTAGGAAAAGGCCCTGTTTTATGCTGTGTGACCACTGTTATACAGGTTGGTGAAAAGTTACCGTAGAAATTGCATCGTATGCCTGTGCACAGAGACATTGGGAGTTACAGAATCATTCTTGTTGCCTGTTGATGCAAAATCGTCTAGGAAGTGACTCTGTGGTCAAATACCACTTTCGTCAGTTTTGCAGATTTGCCCTTGTGAGACTGAAGCTGTGTTTTTTACAGTGACAAAATTTTTTGCAGTGTTCTGTAATGCGTCTGATTCTCTTCCACAGATTGTCACTGAAAAGCTTGACAAGAACAACTTCCAAGCATGGAAGTTTAGAATGACGAATTTCCTTATGGGAAAAGGGTATTGGGAATTTGTTGCAGGAAATGAAGAAGAACCCGTTATTCCTGATGTTCCCAATCAACAGCAAATGCATGTATTTAAAGGATGGCATGAGAGAGCCAGAAAAGTTATATACTGGCTGTCTATCAGTATTTCAGACTCTATGATTGTGTATATTCAGGATGCAAGTACGCCAAAGGAGGCATGGGATACTTTGTCAAAAATGTATAGCACAAATACGCAAGCCAAGAAAATGCAACTCAAGCAAGAGTTGCACAATGTGCAAAGAGAAAGTATGAGCATCAATGACTACCACATGAAGGTGAAGAAGATTGCAGATGCACTTGCTTCCATTGGGTCACCAGTGGAAGATGATGATTTAGTTTCTGTGACCTTGAATGGTCTAAGAAAGGATTATGCACAGTTTCAAACATCCATTTCCGTCCGTGAAAGATTTCCTAATTTTGAGGATTTGATTGCTCTTCTAATTTCTGAGGAGCAAAGAAATGGTGGTGCATCTTCTTCAGGAGGAACTTAAAAAGAAACTGTCTTCTACTCAAATGCTGGAAGAGGTAGAGGCAGAGGTAGAGGAGGCCGATCTGGAGGCCGTGGAAGAAATCAGAATATGCAGCAAACTCAAGAAAACCAGTCCTATGGAGGAGGACGTGGTAACTCTAGAGGCAGGGGGAGCCAAAGAGGTCGTGGTGGATGGCAAAGAGGCCAAAATGCAAACAACAATGTTGAATGCTACTACTGTGGTAAAATGGGTCATATGGCTAAAGACTGCTATAAAAAGCAGAATGACATCATGAATGGAAAATTGCAACAAGAGAATTATGCATCTTCTAGTAGACAGGGTGATGACAGAAATGAGCATTTGTTTATGGTGCAGCACATGACCAATTCTGTGACAAGTGCAGAAGAAAGCAACAATGTGTGGTATGTTGACTCAGGTGCATCAAACCACATGATAGGTCATGCAGAATGGATGCAGGATGCAAGGAAAATGGAAAAACCAGGATTTGTGGAGACTGGTGATGATACTGCACATGCTATTGTGCAGATTGGAAAATTTCATTTGTCTATGCAGGATGGGAAAAATAAATACTTGTTAGATGTATTTCATGTCCCGAATATCACCAAGAACCTGGTTTATGTTGGTCAAATGGTTGAGCAAGGCTTGCAGGTCAGATTTAATTCTCATGGATGCTTTGTTGAGGATATGAAAAATAAAGGTCGCTTGATAGCAAAAGGAAAGAAGAAAGGCAGAATGTTTATGTTGGATGCAGACATGCCTGAATTGAGTGCAGCAATGTTTGCACATGGAACCGGTCCAGTTGCAGATATTGATATCTGGCATAAACGCAATGGTCATGTTAATGTACAACGACTTAAATCAAAGCAAGCAGATTGCAGAAATGCATAAGGTATGTGAAGCCTGTCAGTTTGGAAAACAGGCAAGGAAACCATTTCCTAGACATGTTCAAGAGAGTAAGAAGCCATTGGAATTAATCCACTCTGATGTGTGGACTACTAAAGCTGCATCTCTTGGAGGCTATCATTATTTTGTCACTTTTATTGATGACTATAGCAAAAAAGTTTGGGTGTATTTTATGAAAAAGAAAAGTGAAGTTTTTGGGCATTTCAAAACACTTAAAGCTATGGTTGAAAAAGAAACAGGCCTGCAAATAAAATGCCTAAGGTCAGATGGAGGGGGAGAGTACCTCTCAAATGAGTTTGCAAGGTTCCTACAGGAGCATGGCATAAAACAGCAATATTCATGCAGTCATACCCCACAACAAAATGGAATTGCAGAAAGGAAAAACAGGCATATTGGAGAGGTATCTCGTACCATGCTCAACGAAAAAGACTTGCCAGATTTTTATTGGGCTGAAGCAGTTGCTATAGCAGTCTACATAATGAACAGGACTCCCACTGTAGCAATACATGGGATGACTCAAGAGGAGAGGTATACTGGTAGGAAACCAGATATTTCTCATTTGAAGATTTTTGGTTGCATTGCCTATGTTCATATGCCAGATGAGTTGAGATCCAAGTTGGATCCAAAAGCTGAGAAGTGCATCTTTATTGGTTACTCTCTGCAGCAGCAGAAAGCGTATAGATGCTATAACCCTTCTACTCGTAAGTTTACAGTGAGCAGAGATGTTGTTTTTGATGAGATGAGTAGCTGGTATAAACCAGTAAATGTGATTGATGATGTAGATGCACAAAATGGTAATGCTACACAGAATTCACAGCAGCAGTCACAAAATATTAGTGGACCTGGAGTGTCCTCTAGCAGTGGTTCACATTCTTTGCCATGGACAGGCAGATTGAGATCACGAGAATCTCCTCAAAACAATGCAGATAGTGGTATGCAGGTTTCACGAAAAGGAAAAGAGAAGGTAGATCAGCCCATGTTTGATGTGAATGCAGGTCACTCTTATGCAGATGGTGAATCCAGTGGCTCAGAACAGAGCATTGATAAGTTGGGTATTCCTTCTATTATTACACATGGAGTAAGGAAAAGCAGGGATGTTTTGAGAGCACCTAGGAGTGAACCTACTTTACGCAGGTCTACCAGAGCTAGGTATCCTGTGGATAGGCTGAAATATGATGGATTTACAGCCATTCACTATGCCTATATGGTCAAAGTGATACAGGAACCAGAACCCACTTCTTTTGAGCAAGCCATGGGAAAAGAAAAATGGGAAAAAGCCATGGATGAAGAAATGGATACCTTGGAAGCAAATGCTATATGGAAATTGGTACCTTTGCCTAAAGATAAGAATGCAATTGGTTGTAAGTGGGTTTATAAGGTGAAGCACAATGCAGATGGTTCTGTGAACAAATACAAGGCAAGATTAGTAGTCAAGGGGTATGCACAAACATATGGCATTGATTTTGAAAAAACATTCAGTCCAATTGCAAGGATGGCAACCGTAAGAGCAGTCATTGCTATGGCTGCATCAAAGGAATGGTCTTTACATCAGATGGATGTAAAGAATGCCTTCTTGCATGGTGATTTGCAAGAAGAGGTATATATGGAGCAGCCACTAGGTTATGTGCATGTTGTTCATCCTGATTTTGTTTGCAGGTTGAAGAAAGCCTTGTATGGCTTGAAGCAAGCACCTAGAGCATGGTCTGACAAGATAGGACAATATCTTGTCACTATTGGCTTTTAGATTTCCAAGGCAGATTTCTCACTTTATGTGAGAAAAACAGAGAAAGGTATTATGCTGCTTGTCATTTATGTTGATGATTTGATTATCACAGGAGATAGTGATGAAGATATCCTTCATGTGAAAATGCTATTGAAGTAGAAGTTTGAGATGAAGGATTTGGGAGAGCTGCGTTATTTCTTGGGCATTGAGGTGATTAGATCACCAAGTGGGATATGGCTCTTGCAGAGGCAATATGGATTGGACATGCTGTCCAAATATGGGAGGACAGGCTGTAAGACTATTTCAGTTCCTTTGGAGCAGAATGTGAAGTTGAGCACAGATGCAGGTGAGCTTCTGAAAGACCCTACTATGTACAGACGCATAGTAGGAAGTTTGATTTATATGACTATTACCAAGCCAGATTTGAGCTATGCTGTTGGATTGGTAAGTCAGTTTATGCAGGCTCCAAGGAAACTGCATTTGGATGCGGCTAGACGCATACTCAGGTATGTGAAGTCCACATTGCAGTATGGACTATTTTATGAGAATAGGATTCAGATACAGTTGCATGGATACACTGATGCTGATTGAGCTGGTAGTATTTCTGATAGACGATCTACCAGTGGATATGTGTTCTCTTTTGGAAGTGCTGCAGTCACTTGGAGCAGCAAGAAACAGCCTACAGTTGCCTTGTCGAGCACAGAGGCTGAGTACAGGGGTGCAGCAATGGCTGCATGTGAGGTAGCTTGGTTGCATAAGCTACTTTATGATATGCATCAGCCTACAGATGGGCCAATTTTCATTTATTGTGACAACATGAGTAGTATACACTTGGAAAATAACCCAGTATATCATGCTAGAAGAAAGCACATTGAGGTGCATTATCACTATGTGCGGGAGAGGGTTTTACTAGGTCTTATTGATCTAGTTTATGTTAGCACAGAGGATCAGGTAGCTGACATATTCACGAAGGCATTGGGCGCAGAGAAGCTACGCAAGTTCAGAGACCTGCTTGGTATGTAGGAATTGGGATTGAGCTCAAGGGGGAGTGTTGAGATATCGAGCTCCACTCGTGATATGCCAGGGTGACCATTGAGCATTTATGTCACCGACTTGTTAGTTGGAGATGTGGTTGGTACACCACCTATGAATAATAGCTAGATGACAGCTATCCTTATCTACTCTAGTTCGTGGTTCAGTTAGTATGCCACCTTAGTTAGTTGAGTTTGGTTTGAGACCCATATATTCTTCTATTTCTTTGTATTAGAGTTTTTTTTGGCTTACACAACTAAGAAGAGGAAAACTGTTTTTCAGCCTCCACCTGTGTGTGTATTCCCCCATTGTGCAAGCAAGAAAGCTACAAGTGAGACTCCTTCCTTCTCTCCCACAATCTTGACATTTGTCACATAGCATCTAGATACAATTAACTTCTCTTGATACTTGCGCTTTGCAACTCTATCTTTCAAATGTATGAGATGAAACCTATCCCTTTCCATGACCTATTCTCATGCAGCGTCTAATGTACTTCATGCGGGAATCAAAACAAGCATCTACTAATTTGGAAACACATTACTTACGGTCGGTATCGTAGTTGGATTGGTAGTGATGCCCTTGACTGAGGCTTCGTTGCTCGTTGAGGGATTGCCATCTGCGTGTGACAATTTCTGCTTGGGTGCCATCCCCGATCTTCTTCTCTTTTAGACGTGCTTCGCACAAGACTTCCGCGCCTTGTACTCGATTAGGGAGGGCCAATTGGGGAGAAAAATGAGCTTGCAATTGAAGGATAATCTCGCGGAAATGGGGTATGGATTCGCGGGCAATGGGAGAAGAAAGAACGTGTGTGGACACCCTTTAAGGAGGGGAAGAGAAGGAGATCCTTCCCAGGGTGTCTCTCCCCCTCTCCTTCTCTTTCTCTCCCTCCCTCCCTCTCTCTTCTTCTTCTTCTTCTTCTTTTTCTCTCTCTCGTCTCACCTCTCCCTTTCTCTCCCTCTTCTTCTTCTTCTTCTTCCTTCTCACCTCTCTTTCTTCTTCTTCTTCTCTCTTCTCTCCTCTCTTTCTTCCTCTCTCTCTCTCTCTCTCTCTCACCCTCTCTCCCCTCTTTTTGGTAGCAATGGGGTTCTCTCTCTCTCTCTCTCTCTCTCTCTCTCTCTCTCTCTCATGGTAGTAAAAAGGGGGGAGGGCAAAGTGGAGTGGTGGTGGTCTTCCCCCACCCACCCCTTGTCATGGCGGACTGGTCAAGGGGGGGGGGGGGGGGGGAGGTAGTAGGCCTGTGGCCTCCCTCCTCCATCATCATCATCATTGCGTCCTTCCTCCCCGCCTCAGCATCATCGACATCCCCCTTCCCCTCACCACCTGTTCGGTGGTAGCAAGGGGGAAAATGAAAAACAATTTTTGTTATTTTTAATAAAAAGGGGGGGTTATAATGAACAGAATGTTATATCCTCTCCCCCTTAGAGAACTCGAGATGTCCTCATCTTGAAAGGACTAGGGATTTCGTTCTGGAACCTTTGGGGCAGGACGACCCATCACACATTCATTGCAACACTCTGATTACTCATAGGCGTACCGTCTTTTAAAACAACCACTTATTGTATTAGATATATCTGAGTCTGGATTACAAGAGAAAATTTATTGCAGTTACATCTCATGAATATCTTCTAGGTTTTTTCTAAGTATCTAGTATATTCTGGATCATTGGAGCTTGTAGAATTTCATTCCTTGTAAGTTCAAGTTCTCTTTGAGTTCTGTTGGGACAATTGACGTAGTTATGTCCAATGTTGTGGCACTCGGAGCATCAATGTTTAGGGTGCTTTGGACATTCCCTTTTGAAATGACCTAACCCCTGCAATAAAAACAATGCGGAGCTTTATCACTTGGGGTCACAAGATTCTTGGTTGTCCTTGGCAAGAGTTTCTTCTTTAGACCAAATGGTCCTAGGATCCTTTTAGCGGATCGAAGTGGTTCTTTATCTTGGAAATTCCGTTCCCAGATTGTCCTCTTCTTAGATCGGGACTGATCTCCATGGACAATTGGCTTTGTTTGTAATATTAAAGAATACTTCCAAGCTTTGACATTCTGGTAAGACCCAATCTATATTAGTTGAGAAGAAACGACTTAAGAGAAATTCATTGTAAGTTATAACTGTCATACTTACTAAAGTATCTCTGATCACTTGTAAGTTCTAAGCTCAAAATTGATGCAACTCATATTACTCGTGTAATTGTAGTTACAAGAGTAAAGTTTATTCCAATACAGGTTGTATTTCATGTCGATTAAATTTTCAAGATTTCTAGTCATCCTGAAGAGGTGTAGTGGGTTCTAAGTCTTCGTCTTCATTTAATTCCTCTATATATCTGAAGACTGCACTTGTGTGGCTTCATTTCCTTGGAGGCTCCATATCTTTTAGACTTAAGTCAGGGCAGTCTGCTTGGATGTGGCCTAGCTCATTGCAGTGGAAACATCGATGGTTGGGACATCTCCTACGTATGCGTCCTATCTCTCCGCACATGTGGCATCTCTTGTCCTGATCTCAGGAATCATCTTTACTATAATTGCATGATTTAAGTTCTTGGATGATTAGGGTCGCTTGAAGTAATGCATCTTGCAAGTCTATTGGACGCATTGCTTCAAGACGGTGGTTCAGAGGAGTGTTCAGGCCATGGCAAAACTTGGATACTTACTACGCAATATCCATAGGTGGTGCATATTTTAGTAGGGTTACAAACTTTGAGTAGTAGGATTCCAAGGTTAATTCCAGCTGCTTGAGCTTGAAGAATTCATTCATCCTCAAAGTCTAGTAGGTTGGCAAAAGGTATCCTCCGCATGCAACATCTTTCAGCTGAGTCCAAGTGAGAGCAGCTTTAAAAACACCTCGGTTTTTGCACAATTACTTCCACCATATTCGAGCCTCTCACCAACTAACTTAAGTTTGGCTATCATTGCTTCATTGGTAGAGGCAGTTCCCAAAGCAGAGAAATAATCATTCATCGACTCAATCCATATCTCCACCTCTGCTATGACGTCCATCCCTTCTCCATCAAACTCAGGTACCTTAATTTGCTTGAGAAGGAATTTCTTCTCTTGTATATCAGCATTCGTTGGTGCAGAAGTTGCCTAACAATCAAGCCATACCACTTAGGTTATTCTATTTAGGATATGCCTACAAATCATACATTAATCAATCCCATATCATTAAGAAGTTTCACTTTGATACCAATTGTAACGTGCCCATCTATCGGCTATCCAGGTACGTTTTTAGTGGTCCATCGAGAGACGAGTTTAAGTGACGCCGCCCGACACTCTCATGGAATGTCACAGGGTTTGTCGCCTAGGGTTTTTTGAGTCCGCCTCCTCTCGCAACAAAATGTTCGCGGCCAAACCCACTAGGATCGACCTGAAACTTGGGTCCCTATTGGTCAAGGTCTCCTGGTAACATTATAGCGTCGGGTCTTGGACATCCTACTTTATGTAGAGATACACAAGCCGAAGTAGTCCCATGCTGCACTTGGTTCAAAGAGAATGGGAAATGAGAGGGATGTGCCAGTCAACCTCTCTGCCCATAGGGTATAGTCCCATTCTGGTCCCCTAAAACGGCATGAATCGGGTTCTAACCTAGCAATTCCTAAAGGTCAAACGATGGTAAAACCTGGTGAGAAGCATCCCAGTTCTCTGGGACCACCCTGCCATAGGATAGACCCGTCGAGGGTTCTGCCCACCCAGTGTCCCTCAGTAAGTGCTCTTTAATTATCTAATTAGGTCCTATCACATTTATGTGTGACATTTAAAATCAGCTTCATTAATTAAGCCTTTTAGGAAACAGGGTTTGTTCACGTAATTTATGGCACAAACACGAATACAGAGCAAGCAATCCTTTGACAAATAAGTTCAAACAAATTCCTTAACTTATCTTCACGTTAATCTCTGTCTCCTACCCATATAGGAGAAATTATGTATCTCTTCTGTCCAACAGAAGTACCCAGTCCAAATCACATGGCACCATAATTTCCATCCATTATCTAGAATAGGATCTTCCAACACTATAGACGTTGGGCTCACGCAGTCTTCACCTCCATTTCGGACTAGGCAAGGGGTGTCCGAGAGCTCCACCTAACCCCAAGCAACCTAGGAGTGAGACATAACTTCCATGGTTGGCCTTTTCACCACTCGACCTTCAGCCTGTGAATCGAGCAGTGCCCTCTCGGAGTAATCCATGGTGCGATCTTGGAGATGATCCAGCCGTGCAAAATATTCTTCCTTAATTAATCCATTTAGGAATCAAGAACGAACAAGGCATTCAACCCTAATATCATCGTCTAAGAAAACATTCCTTTATTCCCATGGCAACTTGTCATCACAGACCCCTGCCATGCATTTACCATCAAAGCACATGCACTTGGAATAATCATCCAAATCACATCCCAACAATTAGTTTAATGCAAAAAGCATTTAAGATGTCAATAAAACAATAATATCCTTTTCCAACATTGCAGGAATAGTCGCGATAACCTTCCATCGCATATTCGCTCTCCCCCTTGGGATCAGGAGCGGTTCTACGTACGATTTACTTAACATGCCCTTCTTTTGGCTAATGCATATGTTAAGGTTTCAAACATTGTACAAGACCTAAGTTCTATTAATCACTTTTATTGATCGATAACCCAGCCTTCTTCAACAAGTACAAAAGCATCGGTCTTTCCTTTGACTTAGGGTTTCCTAATTCCTTGAGCTCTTCGTTTGCCTTGGAGTTGTTGTTGCATCTAGCCCAACCCCGAATAGGATTGATAACATAGTCACTATCGGTCAGATCTCAAGGCATCTTAGTCTTAGTCCTTATGGTCATTGTTTGTGTTAACTACGCACATCATCAAGATCCCAATGAACTAACAGATTTGAGATTGAATTCCCCCTAGGCTAGATTACTTATCATGCAATTCGTCAAGTGTGAAAGGTACAACATACTTTCAGTGTGGGGAAATACCCATCTATTATTTTCACGAAAAGGAGAGTCGACAATACCTTGGAATGCTATTATGCTATGTACGAGTTTGTCGCATAGTGTCTAGATACAATTAACTTCTCTTGATACTCGCGTTTTGCAACTCTATCTTTCAAAT
The DNA here is from genome assembly GCF_053477565.2 of Lygodium microphyllum. NCBI lineage: Eukaryota > Viridiplantae > Streptophyta > Polypodiopsida > Schizaeales > Lygodiaceae > Lygodium > Lygodium microphyllum. The sequence goes on from NW_028229526.1 coordinate 1,205,375, forward strand.
GTATGAGATGAAACCTATCCCTTTCCATGACCTATTCTCGTGCGGCATCTAATGTAATTCATGCAGGAATCAAAACAAGCATCTATTAATTTGGAAATACATTACCTATGGTCGGTATCGCAGTTGGATTGGCAGTGATGCCCTTGCCTGAGGCTTTGTTGCTCGTTGAGGGATTGCCATCTGCGTGCGACAATTTCCACTTGGGTGCCATCCCCGATCTTCTTCTCTTTTTAGACGTGCTTCGCACAAGACTTCCACGCCTTGTACTCGATTAGTGAGGGCCAATTGGGGAGCAAAATGAGCTTGCAATTGAAGGATAATCTCATGAAAACGGGGTATGAGTTCGTGGGCAATAGGAGAAGAAAGGATGCGTGTGGACACCCTCTAAGGAGGGGAAGAGAAGGAGATCCTTCCCAAGGTGTCTCTCCCCCTTTCCCTCTCTTTCTCTCTCTCCCTCCCTCTCTCTTCTTCTTCTTCTTCTTTGTCTCTCTCTCTTCTCAACTCTCCTTTTCTCTCCCTCTTCTTCTTCTTGAGTCTTCTCCCTTCTCACCTCTCTTTCTTCTTCTTCTTCTTCTTCCTCTCTCTCTCTCTCTCTCTCTCTCTCTCTCTCTCTCTCTCGGCAGCAAAAAGGGGGGGGGGCAAGAGACAGTATCCCCTTCTTCCTTTTACGATGGGGGGGGGGGGGGGGGGGGGGAAGTGGAGTGGTGGTGGTCTTCCCCCACCCACCACTTGTCATGGCAGACTGGTCGAAAGGGGGGGGGGAGGGGGTTGGTGGGGTAAGAGGCCCGTGGCCTCCCTCCTCCATCATCGTCATCATTGCATCCTTCCTCCCCGCCTCAGCATCGTCGACGTCCCCCTTCCCCTCGCCACCTGTTCGGCAGCGGCAAGGGGGGGAAAGGAAAACAAATTTCCATTATTTTTAATAAAATGGGGGGGTTTATAACGAATGGAATGTTACAAAAAGATATATGTGTATTCACAAGGTATTTATGATACCTTCTTATATTCTTTTAATAGCATGCAGTGCCAAATGAGGCAGTTTTCTAGCCTATGTAGGTTTCTCATGATAACAAATAATCCCGTTTTTGATGCAAATGTGAATGATGCTCTTTTTTATGAGAAAGTATAGATTGAGCAATCTAGAACTATACCAAAATGGCTAGTGTAAAGATTGCATGATAGTGAGTTGGATGCACCATTGGCTAGTCGTACTTGTTTGGGCTCCCTTTTATGCATCATATTAGTCTGCATTAGTTGTTTCTAGTTTGTGTGATGAGGATGATCCCCTGTCTTTTGAAGAGGCAAAAAGTTCAAAAGATTGGATGTTTGATATGCAATTTGATTATGATGCTATTATTAAAAATGGTACTTAGTTCTTATATGATTTTTCTTCTAACAAGAACGCTATTGGTACCAAGTGCATTTACAAGTTAAAGCATAAGCCAGATAGTGTGTTGACTGCTATAAAGCTAGACTAATGGAAAAGGGTTATGGTCAATAGAAGGGCATTGATTTTGATGAGATCTTTGCTCCCACTTGCCATATGATAAGTAGTCATAGCATTTGTGCATTAGCAACTTTTAATGGTTCAAATGTACATTAGTTGAACATCAAAACTGCATTTCTAGACGATGAATTACATGAAGAGGTGTATGTTTTTTAGCCTCATGGTTTTGTGCAAAAATGACAAGAAAATAAAGTGTGCAAATTGAAAAGGGCTTTGTATGGTCTGAAGCAATGAGTGCATATTATATGTCTTACATGAGGGTGATGTGCCTTTAATAATTGTGGTTTATATCGATGATATGTTTCTCATTGGTCCTAATGAGACACATATATTTTCAATTTTAAATCTGAGTTGAATTCAACTTTTGGCATGCCCAATTTGGGCCTACTACATCATTATTTGGGCATTCAACTTAAGCATTGTGATGGAGGTATTATTTTTGTATAAAAAATGGCATGTTGAGACATTCTTGTAGAGATTTGGTCTAGAAGATTACAAGCCTATTCCTACTTCTATAAAGATAGGTTTGAATTTTAGCCTTATAGATGCAAAAGATAGCTTTGTTGTCTTCTTCTATCAAGTGAGTAGGTTTATGTGTAGCCTACTAGGCACTAAGAATTGGTAGGTAGTGAAGTGGAACTTTTGTACTTGAGTGGTGCTCAACACCTTGGATCATTTTACCCCAAGTAGGGATCATTACCACTATATTTATTTGCTTTTTGGATTTTGACTGGGCTATTATTACAATATTCGTGTATCCACAAGTGGTTTTTGCTTCAGGCTTCGTAGCTCATGCATATCTTGGTTGAGTAAGAAGTATCCCAATATACCCTTCTACTTGTGAAGTTGAGTACAAGGTAGCTTTCACAACTACAATTGAGTGTGTTTAGCTCAAATTCATCTCGGATGATTTGGGTGTTGGATGGTCATCTGACACCACCATCTTCACTAATAGTTGGAGTGCATGGAAAATTGTACAAAATCCAGTGTTCTATAAACTTAATAAGAACATTCATTATGTTAGGGAGAGACTCTCTACACGAGAGCTCAACTTGGCCTACATGCCAACATAGGACAACCTTTTAGATCTTTTTATAAAGGATTTGCCTTGTGAGAAATTCGAAGCGTTTCTCAAAGCTATGGGCTTACTTCCCTTTTTGGATTGATCTACTCCACTAGGTATAGCACTTTCCTATACATAAGTGCTAGCTCTCATTCATTGCATCACTCCCAAGGGGGATTTGTTACTTTATTTTGGTAGTGATGTGTGTGAATACCCTTAAGACCACTGGGGCACCTTTTTCCTCTTTAGAGGCTTTTTTCTTTGGCCTTATATATATGCCTATTCACTTTTAGGGCATACTTAGTCCTATAAATATTCTACATTGATACTTCTCAATATACTTTGAGTTATTCTCTCAAGATTCTTCTTCTCCAAGCTACGTACTTGCATTCTTGCAATCCTAAATCCAACACACACTAGGGCATTAGTAGTAAGCACATTAGTGCTAGACACAAGTTGTTCAAACACTTGCACCTAGGAAGTAAGGGCATATAGACTTTGGAAATTTAAGTCACTAGATGACACTCGAATACTCTATCCTAGGTAACCTAAAAACTTCACACATGACTTAGGAGGGTAGCCTCACACATGCTCACAAAAGCTTAAGACCTGCACCATGTCGCAATATCAAACACTCCTTTAACAACATACAACCTAGGGCTACATCAAAACCTCCTCGTCTCATGAGAGATCACCTAAGAACCTTTGGGTTGCACTTGAGAATTGTGCTTTCTTGCAAATCCATAGTCTTAAGGTTCACCCTAGAACTAGTTGGAACTTTGAATTTTGAGTTGGAGTGTGCAACACCATAATAAAATAGGATATCTAAAGGATTGCAATGCACACCACAACCTTGACTTAAGCACAAGTCCACAACCACGTAGAGGGAGGGTTTATTGCAAAAATGATCTCATCAAAAGGCTCAAAGACATTGGGATTCCTTCCTCCTATGCAAGTTACTTGTAGGCTCTATATGGACTTGCCCTATGCTTCATAACCTAGACATTGTGACCCTTGATAGCAAGAAGTACTCATTGTGTTTCCAAGTCCACAAGTCGTGGTTGCTAAATCACATGCATGCACATTAAAGATGAAGCAAAACCCCAGGGGGTCCACTAGGGTTTACCGTATGGTACCATGTGAGTGTAAGGAAAGGGGGTTATTTAAGGGAAGGAAGGTACATTTTATAAGGTAAGGTCCCATAAATAGGGGTTAGATAAGGGGTATTTTCATATATTTCTTGCACGCAGGTGACGTCTCCTTATTACTACTAGTGAATCCCTTGTGAGCAAAACATAGAGTGGGAAGTAAAGAATGGGATAACTAGGAGTAAGAATTGATATAGAGAGTTAACAACACGTACCACAAGCCTTGGATTTGACACTATAGGAAGACATAGAGGATCCATGCAAAAGATAAAATAGTTCCTCGTAGATACCACAACTTGAAGAGATAAGATGGTACAAAATCCAAAAGATAATCTTGATAGTATACCACAAGGCAAGGGCAATAGATCTCACAATAGAAAGACAAACAAGAGAAACTAGAACATGTGCCTCACTAGCCATTGAGGATAATCAAGGTAGCAACACCAACACCTAGAGTGCTAAAAGCTTCATCATTTTGATTGGCTCAAGGCAAGGGATGTCTTCCTTGAGGGAACAAATCGCAACTTCAATTTCCTTGCCTAACTTTTTTAACCTCATCAAAGCCTTGATAGACCAAGAAGAGCATAATAGGATGTCCAAATCAAGCTCTAAAGTCAGGAGCCTAGGATTCGAATATAGTGACTAGATATCCAATGGTTAACTACACAATATGACCAACATGTGAGAGTAGAGCATCCAAGGAGATTAGCATAAGACATTTTGGCAAATGCGGTGATGGGAAAATTTTTTGAGTAGGGATCTCTTGTAATAAGGGGTTGGCTTCATAGGAACACAGAGATTTGAGAAACTTAGAAAGGAGATGGAGGTAGAACATATCCAATGGATCCTAGATTTAGCTGGAGGACCCAAATCTGAGAAAGAAGTAGAGAATACTAGACCATCAAATGGAGATATTGCAACCTCCAAACTCCTAATCAACTAGGTATTGGATAATATAACATTGAAAGAAACAATGCTACACTTTGCTACTTCAATCTTAATTTGATTAGGAGTAGCACCTAACTCAAGAGGCCAATCAAAGCTTCCAATCATCACTTGACACCAAATGCTTTAAGCATTGCATTTGTTTTGGTAAGCCACCTATATAGTTTCATGGAATACTTTGAGCAAGTTTGCAAAGAAGATAGCCTCCAAGATGTTAATAAGAGAGCACAAGCCTTCGGGCTATGTCTTGGCATGAAAGGCAAGACTTGATTTATGAGTTTGGTTAATGCCGAGAAGAACAACTTTTATGTGATGAAGGACCTATCCATTATGAGTTTCTTGGAAGAAGGATATGTGGCTAGTGACTAAAAGCCTCACTTGGAGGCCTATAGTGATTGACTTCATTAATAGATTCAAGAACATGGAACTATATAAAGCACTTGCAAGTAACTAGAGCTTGCAGCATGATGCACTAGTAGATGTGTATGAAGAAGCTATAAGAGTGGATGACTTGCTAAAAGAAAGAAATAGCAAAGGTATTTAACTAGTAGGCATCATCACAATCCATAGTGAAAGAGTGACCATCCATATTGAAGGAATCATGCTGAAAGAGTAACACTAAAAGGGAATGGGGTGATAGCGACGGCAATTTGCGACCCAAAATAGCATCCTCACTATCCCCATTGCTATTAGTATTGCTATTTATGTCGCTATTAGCATCGCTACTTTGCATTTATGATACTAATAGTGACACAAATAATGATGCTAATAGTAACGCTTAGCAATGCTTAGAGATGCTAATTACGACGCAAATAGCGACACTGATCTGAGAAAAAAAAGGGTGTCAAAAATATGAGCACAACATTCGCTGCAAACATTTTCGAGAGAGTGAGAGAGATTGCCGCAGAGAGAGAGAGAGAGAGAGAGAGAGAGAGAGAGAGAGAGAGAGAGAGAGAGAGAGAGAGAGAGAGAGAGAGAGAGAGAGAGAGAGAGAGAGAGAGAGAGAGAGAGAGAGAGAGAGAGAGAGAGAGAGAGAGAGAGAGAGAGAGAGAGATCTCCTCACCACCGTCATCATCATTGCTGCCATGTACGCGAAGAAAAGGGAGAAGTGCACAAGGGAGAAAGAGGGGATGCCACAAAGAGGAGGTAGAAAAGAATTCATCTTCGGGCCTTTGAGCTAGGTGCATCGCCTCTTCTTGCTTAGATTTGTGTTTTCTTCTTTTCTTTTTTTGTTTTTCTTTGTAATGAGATGCATTGAAAGAGAGGGAGAAAGGGAGGAAAGGAGGGAGGGAGAAGAAAGGAGAGAAAGAGAGAGAGAAAGGGGGAAAAGTAACAAAGAGAGAGAGGAAGAGAGAAATGAGATATGAAAGAAGTGAGAGGAGAATGAGTAAGAGAAACAACGAGGGGAGAGAGAAACAAAGAGAGAGACAACAAATAAAGAGAAAGAAAAAGAAAGAAAGGGGGGAGACAAAGAGAGACGGAGAGAGAAGGAAGATGTAGAAAAGAAGGGTGAGCTAAAGAGAGGAAGGAGAGTGAAAAGAAAAGAGAGAGAGAGAGAGAGAGAGAAAAAGAGACAAAAAGAAAGAGAAAAAGGGAGATAGAGAGAACAACAAATAGAGAGTGAGAGAGAAGGAGAGAGAAATATGGAAATAATGAGAGAATTAGAGAGAATGGAAAGAGAGACACAAAGAGAGGTGGGGAGAGAGTGTCTTTCAATGTCCTTGTTTTATAAGTTTTTTATTTTCAATCTTTGATTTTGATTGTAACAAGATGCATTGAGTGAGAGTGGGGAGGGAAAGAGAGAGAAATAGAGAGAAGAAGGGAGGGAAAGGAAGAGAGAGGAAGTGAGAGTGGGAAGGAAAGATGGGGGAGAGAGAGAAACAATGTGAGAGAGAAGGCGGAGAGAGAAACAAAAAATGTGGAATACATCAATGGTGGGGATCAAGCATCAGTGCATAAGTTCCAGTTTGAGATGGAGATTTGGTGGGTTGGTGAGCTCAGGTACCAACTGAGAATCATCAAACATTGAAATGGTTGTTCACTCATACAGGTATCCAAAACATTATATTGTCTCAAAGTGAAGGAGAAATATTGGTTGTTGATGGGGTTGGTAATTTTAATGTGGAATGGCACATGAGCACTGACTTGAAAACTATCAAATGTATGCTTGGAATATGTAATGGGGCAAATGCAAAATATCCTTGTATTTATTGCATGGAAAGTGTTGGGTCTAAAGATTGGAGCAACTTGTGCCATGCAAGAAGAGCCCCAACTAGAGACTCTATGGATCTGAGTAAAAATAAAAACAAGGAAATATATGGGATCTAGTTCTTTCAATTCCTCTTACAAATGTTCATATATGTACTTTGCATGCGGAGATTAGAATTATTGATAAACTTCTCAGATTGCATCTTGACTATGCATACTCAATTAAGCCTTTGTCTTTATCAGATGAGTGTATTGAAAAATGTGAGGCATTACTCTCCAAAATGGGTTTTCATAGAGGGCAAGTTCACTTAAGAAAGAATCCAATACTTTCAAGGAAAACAAGAGATGTCTTGGCTGATGTCTCAATGGGAGTCTTAAAAGTTAGACATTTTTTAGGAAACCATATAGGAAAACATGTGAGCATTACTTGGGAGCATTGGAGAGAGCTGTGTGGGATAATGACAAACGTTGTAAGCACACCACAACTTGCATTTCCAAGGATGGAGGTTTGGAGACACCTCGATGTCTTCCTAAACCTCCTCAAGCAACAAACGAAAACCTATAGGTATCCAAAAGAGTTCAAATGTTTGATTACAAATCTTGTTCAAGCAATAAAGGAGGCATGGGGAGAAAAGGACATCACATTTTATTTGGTAAGAGAGAATATTTAATCCAATATTTCTTCGATAAAATTTTCAATGTCATAAAATGATCGTTACTCTTTTGAATTTGCAGCATGTCCTTCATATCCATGGGCCTTACTTTGTGGAGGAGCAAGGCCCCCTAGCAACTTATAGCGGCCAAGGCATGGAAAAATCTCACTATCAAGCATGTACAAGATTTTTCGAAGCACAAGACATGGAGGAGGAGTTACAAAAAGCAATGCTCTTAAGGAGCTATTCAATTGGTTTTTTTATGATAGCTTCAAAGAATGAATACTAAAGATGATAATAAAACTTGAGAATTCATAGTATTTTTCAAGAAAGAAAAGTACAAAGCTAGCTCTCAGGAGCCTTTACATCATCCTCCCCCTCCGGGATATTTCCTCTATAACACATAAATTTTCTTCTCTTGTAGCCAACTATTGATTTTATATTAGTTCAGTTTGCTATCAAAGCATAAGATGAGAGGGCCAGAAAGTATCCTGCTCTAGAAGCAGAGAAACCAAGACCATAACCAAAAATCCTAATTGCTGCAGTCCCCACTGTAGTCTTCTCCCAAAAAATCACATTGTGTGCATTGTATTGTAGCCCAGAGAAACCAAGTAGCCTTGTAAGTGCCTTGATACATAGTATAGGTCATGTTGCTTCCTCTGAGAAGATGTTATGAAATACCAAGAAAACATGTGGATCAATCCTTGCTAAGTAATGGCCAAGTGCAACATCTTTCAGTGAACTAATACTAGCTCTCGTCCCTTTATCCCATCCCAATAAGTTATCAAAATCTTCAATCTCCAACTGTAAAAAAAGATAAATGTCAAATGAATGTTGAAATCAAACATATTAATGTATATCTTATAGAATTGAAGATAATAATACCAATTGATTTTCATAATTCTCTAGCTTAGTTGGATTCCATATGTTGATTGATGATTGTGCCTCATTGGTATCTTCCAATTCTTTAACATATGGCGACTCTTCTCTTCCAAAATTGGAAATTTCAAGTCAGTCTTGAAGGTCATGGAACTCCTCTTCAGTAATCCCATACTCTTTCTCAGCATTCTTTACCTTATTAAAACAAAGAGAAAGGGCATCCCTTGCTTCAATAAACTTGTCGTCCGTAATTTCAATGTCAAGTTTAAGTAACTCTTCTTTCGATTCATTTTCGTCATCAACAATGCCATTTACAGCATCAAAAGCCTTTGCAATGATCGCTAAACAATAATCCTCCCTAAGATTGAAGAGCCTTTGGATGTCTGATAGCAGTATGCATTCCTTGTCCTTAATAGGGAAAGTTGGAAGTGAAGCAACAATATAGAAAGAAGAGTCACATACAAGATTTGCATTTGCATGGTTTTCTTCAATAATGGTCTCAGCTTTGAATTGGGCAACATCTAGTTTGTCAGCAATATATGCTTCTTGCTCAGGGTCCAAACATTCCTCTACATCCTTGTCATTTGCTACCTTGTCCAAAAGGCAGAATCTGGAACATTTTGGATCCTCTAATTTTTGTTCATCAGATTTAATAGGATATTTAACAAGAGTATATGCAAAGAATGCAGCTGGTTTTGACATTAGCTTGCATTTCCTAGAATGATTAGAACAAAACAAATCTGAGGCATCTTGGGCTTCCCTCCCTCACCATATCTCATGTTTTAAGTTTTTGATTAGGGTTACATGTTTTTAATTTGTTTTTAAGGTTTTTGATTTATGTTTTATGTTTTAAGATTTTGATTTGTGTTTGAGGTTTTTAATTTGAGTTTAAAGTTTCTAACGTGTGTCATTTTCCAGCAGGTGATGTGGCCAGGACAAAGCAGACCGCAAGGAAGGTGTATATAGATAGCAAAGATAGTGAGGAAGAGACAAGGCCATTAGTAGTTCCTCAATCTTTCCCTCCTAAGATCCCTCCTACCCCTGGTTTTCCTTAGTCTCATGCCATGCAATCTAAGCAATCTAGTGCAGAGGTAGTGTCTTCTCTGCCCAAGTAAACTTCATTACGTTGACAATCAATGCTGTGACCTTGCTAGATAGTCCCCTATTCAACAAACAGAGCAACCTGGACCCTCTTATGCCCTTGGAGAAGAGCCTTCCAAGTTTAAGAGAAAGAGAAACTCTAGATTTTATTATGTTAAGAAATGTTTTAGTGAGATAAGGAAGGCATAAAGAGCTAGAAAACATGTGATTACAAAGACAACATTTATCAGAGTTGTCAAAGAAATTTCTTATAGATTATCAAGGGTGTCCAATGAAGTTGGCATGCAAAAGAAATGGCAGCTTGTAGCCATTCTTTGTCTTCAGGAGGCTACTGAAGAGTTTTTATTGATTTTATGAACAATGCTCACATTGCTACTGCTTATACTCATAGAGTGACTTTGATGAACAAAGACTTTAGTATCGTTAACAGAATCGAGTATATGTTCGACAAGGTATTGAGGCCCTTGCCCACTACTGATAAAAAAGCCTTTGAGATCCTTAATGTTCCTCCAAAAATTTCTAGGAGAGTGAAAGGGCCAGTGATGGAGGAGGTGACACATTTATACCCAACAAAGACTATGTCCCAACAAGTGTTTTCCCAACAAGAATGAGCATAAGAGGTTATAGAGTCGAAGGATGAAGTTTGCAAGAGGAAAATCACTATCCTTGGCCATGTCAATCTAAAGAGAATGGGGGAGGTATACAGGCAAATGGTTGTGAATGTCTCTTTCACTTCTTCAAAAGAGGACTATCTAAGTATATCCCCTAAGGACAAATCCATGCTCTGTAGTCTTTTGTTGCATAAGGTAAGGCATTTTGACTCAAAATTTTTACTATGTGGAATGATGGTGTTGTTCATTGCAAATGACATTCCTTTGTTTTTGCTATTGGTTTTAGGGCATTGATTGCTTCTCTCAACCAAGAAATCTCTAAAACTATATTTATTGTTGATCCATTGTTATCAGTGGAATTGTTTTCAAGATCTTGTTCAAATATAGAAATATTTTTCAAAATTTTTGATCCAATCACAAACTACTATTTTTTTTTTCCTTACGTTGAAAGGTATGCAATTTTGCAAAGGGCTTAATGTATACTTCTTTATTGTATGCATTTCTAACTTACATTTCACTTTGCAAAAGACATTGAAGCCTAATATATATTGATATTCTCACTAGAGAAATTATCCTCATGAACTCTCTCAGTGGTATCCATGGCCAAGAAAAAATGTGCATTGAATAGAATAATGCTTACTTTTTGATTTATTGTTTCTTTTATTTGATTGTCTTTTTTAGTAACATGTTTCCATTTATAGTGTTGGCAAGCTGGTGATTATCTTTTTGGACACCACATATGAGGATATTTCTGATCCTCAAAAACCATATAGCTTTCTCCAACAAGAAGTACCCCTGCAAAATGATGTGCATTCTTGTGGATGGAGAGTGATTTCAAATGTTTGTAGGAAAATATATTCAAAGATTCTCAAGATAGATGGGGTTAATGTAAGTATCTTTCGCATTGTTTTTTGAGAAACATATCTTTGAGTTTTCACAACAACTGCTTCATTATCATCAAATTTTATAATAATTAATTCCCTACGAGTACGAACTATCACTACCTTGACAACTTTCAATTTTTTAAGAGACATGTTGGGTACAGTTTCCAACTTATTACAATTTTCCTCGCAGTGCCAAGATTACCCCGATTCATACACATGGTGGATAAGGGAGAGATGTATTGAGTTGATTTTGGATAGGGCAATCACGCATGTCAACCCCAACTCCCCTCCACTAAAATCCTCAACTAAGAGTAACTGGGATGCCCTATCCAGCAACTTCTCATATGGGTATGCCAACCATGTGATGCTACTGCCCCTTCAATAAAGGTAATCTTGATTTTATGAAGTAGAATATTGTTGTCTTTAGCAAAACCCAATGACTCCTCTAAGGGGGTAGAGCCTTACTAAAAAATTTACTAAAAGCACAATACAACAAAGAGATACTTGTGAACAAAGTATCTAAGCCTGAGTCAAATTGTCCAACAAAAGTGGATTCCAAAAGTAGAAGGCATAAGCAATGAGGTTGCTCCTTTTGCAAAAACATCAAGTCAATCTATTTTCAACATTCAAAAAAGAAGAACTAGAAAGACCTAAGAAAGAGTCCAAAAAAGCAAAAGAAGAGTAGCAAGATAGAATGGAAGAGGAAGAGCTCAAAAGAAAAGAAGAAGACATCAATCTAGCCATTTTAAAGTCGGTGGAGTAGCTCAGCAAACCTGAAGAATTAGCCACCATCATGGATCCAAGCCATCATGCTCCAATAGAGATTGAATCTAGCAAGATTGCAAAGAAGGACAAGGGAACCATGAGTATGGAGTCCCCCAAGCCCATAGAAGATAAAGGGAAAGAACCCATCTAGGATGTACCTCCCCTTGAGAGGTGATTTTAAGACCAAAATTCAAGTCATTTTACAAGAGGCGGGAGCAATTTTTAAAGATTTAAATCCAAAAAATGCAAAAAGAAGTCTCACATGTAGTTTGTTTTGCAAGGCGATTGAGATGCAAAGAATGTGATGACATTTTAAAGCCAAAGGTGAAGCAAATCACAAAGTCGAGTTTGTGGGTAGAAAGGAAGTGTCTGGCCATGATATTTGCATAAAATCCCTACGTTTGGATGTCAAATGCATGTAAAATGACCTTAGTTTGAGGAAAAAAGGATGGGGAACCAATATATGCTCAATAACTAGCCACTTTTGAAGGGTTACATATCCAAATATCAAAAACCATAGCCTTTAGAAGCTAAAAAGGAGAAAAAAACGTGGAAAGAGGATGTAAGAAGATGGACACCATCATGTGTCTCATTGTGTGGATTTTCTCTCCTCGATTCTCAGGCCAATTGAAGCATTTGATCACATAAATGGAGCTTACTTATCAAGGGCTTCGATCTTTATCAATTTCACACAATGAGATGAAGGATTTGAAAATCGAATATTTCAATATTTCTCTCTCCTCTCTTTCTATACACATAATGCTTGTTCTCATAAGAAAAGGGGGATGGGACTACAAGTAGGAGAGATGAATGGGGTGTGATAAAGAATGATCGAGATGTATTGCTAAAGCATGTGGTAGTGTTTCCAAGAGCGTTAGTGGCTTATATGAGTGTCAGCAGTCTTGGTTCTCCCACAAGCTAGGTAACACATGCATCATGGTGTGGGAAGTGGTTTACAAAAGTAAGTGTGTTTTTTCATAGCAAATGATAGTGAAATGAAAAACTATTTTAGAGGGATAAATATGAAAGTGAATACTTAATTTTTAACACCTTAAATTTTTTATTTGCTATTTTTCGATTTTCTATCTAATAAATAGCTTAAAATAAAAAATAAGAAAAAAAGTTTAAGTGATAAAAAGAATAATAATTAGGGGAATACTAAAAATGTCACAAAGTTTTAGAAAATGTAAAAACATTCCATATAAAACTTCAAAATCCATAAAAACTAAGGTTTTTATGCTCAAAAGAGGCATTTCGATAGCACAGGATTGGCCCAAGTGCTATTCAACATAATCTAAATGAATCCATGAGCCAAAATTTTGATAAATCTTGTTGAAAAGTGTTGATATTTATTGCACATCAAAAGCAAAACATTTGTGTGCTATGTGTATGCTCAAAGATAGTATGAGTTAGGAAGACTTAGTGCCTTTGGATTTGTAGAATAATATTGTAACAATCACATAAAACTCATGGAAAAAGTGGGAAGAATGTTTGCTGCACATGCACTTTGTTTGCCTCATTAAAGATAATTGAGCACATTTCATTCATATTATGCATCTAATCATCCTTTTGCACATCCCGTTGCATTGCAATTGTCTTTCTTTGACCAAAAATGTCAGGTATATCCAAGTTGTCTAGGTTCCGCCCCATAAGAGATTTGAAGTGAGGAAAAGTCGAATAAGTAAAATGATACATGAAACAAGATGAGAGCCGAGGGGTCAAATCCATAACTAGTATAAGTACACTCATTATTAGAGGCAACGACACTTAGTCAGGGAGGAGCCTATGTGACGTATGTGTGGTATTCTAGACACCTCTTTGTTGTTTGGGACATGCAATCAAGTAGTGGACTATATAACATAGTGTTTAGTGTAAAATGAGATCTTCTAGCTTATCACCAATTGCTCATTGCCGCAAGGCCACAGATGTTGATTGGTTGATGTCCTTGGTTGATGTCCAATAGCAAGCTTAAAGAGAGAAAATGAGCCGCTATCATGCCCCTTTTAGGTCCCAAAAAGTGGTGCATTTACTGGGAGTCCTCTAGGATTCCCAATAAGGGACTAATACTTGGTTCTAGAGCGTATACCTCTTCATTTAGAAGCAAAGAAAAAATTGCTCAAGAAAGAACGAGAAAGAAGACTGGAAATCTCAGATATCCAATGAGAGGAGTGTGAAGAGTGATTAAGGAGATGTGCAAAGATCTTTTGCAAGTACTCCCCTCATTGTACTAGTCCCATATCTCTTAAGAGTTCTATATCCCTTAAAGTCATAGGTCTTATAGTACATTGTTGTAAAAATAGTCCCAGTGCACATAAAAGTGGAAGATTATCCCTACCACTAGTATCTGGGCAATTTACCCCTCCAAGGGCTAGTCGTAGTGGTGTATTGATGCCACCTAGTGCTTTAATCATTTCAAAGTCTATCCTTATATCTTGAGTGATGCTGCAACAACCACCTTTGATACCTACTCAAGTGGTCCAGATTCCAGTAGGTATAGTGGCCCTTCCCAACTTAAGGGTACCAATTGTCCATATTCAATGGAGATCCTAACAAGGATGTAGAGTTATATACAAAGGGTTTCTAGAAAGTTAATATTCAATTGCCAAGTAAATGAGAAAGTTCACCACAAGATGTTCTTTAGGATAACCCTAAAGTGGAATGCAACCCAATGATATTACTACCTTGGGGCTAATTCAATCACCAATATGCAAGGGTTTTAAACTCTATTTCATAAAGAAAATTTCCTCAAAAAAGATGGGCGATACTGGCTATGTGTCCTTAATGAGACTCATTAGGAGTTCAATAAGAGTGTCAAGGTATGGTCAAAGAGGTTTTTTAGCACTTGGATGCAACCATTCCACTCCCTACTACTAGATTGTAAATCTTCTTGAGAGGGTTGGACTTTACAATCCAACTCCACTTTAGTAATGCTGTGCTTAATGATCGTGACACCACCATAATAGAGTGGGTAGAGTCTAGAATCCAAGCAACCTATACAGCAAGGTGACAATCCCTCTCAGTTCTTGGGATGATACTTAATACAGTGTTGTGTCAAGAGCCCAATCAAGGGTTTCCATAATTACTATCTCTTGAAATGTCAAATGTTTTCCACTTAGGGCCTATGACATCTATGAGTAGTGGACATGTTTCCTTTGTGAATAAGGGAACCAGTTGGTCAGAAACCCCTCTACAAATTATAAAACCTAATGTGGGGATGGAAACTGAAGCTGGTAGTTATGAATCTTCTGCATCTAATACTGTGAAAGAAGTAAAAGACATGATGAAACATTATGAAAGGGTTTGCTTCCCACTACAAAATAGGAGGCTTTTGAGGGGACCTCCATGATTGGGACCTCTAGTTCTAGTGACTCTAAAGAGAGTTAAACCATGGAGAAAGTCTATAAAGTATGTCTGAATGAGCCGATAGGGAGAAATGTAATGTGCCTGATTGAGATGCCCTCATTAGCATGATTTAGTGGTCCATCAAGATGTTTTGCTAAGTGACACCACTTGATACTCTTTTGAATAGCATAAGGTTTTCCGCTTAGGTACTCTTGAGTCCACTTAACAATGGAAGGTTTTGGACATACTCATGAGGATTGACCTGAGTTTCGGGTTCTTAAAATAAACTGAGGTCACTTATCAGTTTCGATCTTTGAGTGACAACTTGTGCTAGATCACTCGAGCCAAATCCAACTCGTGTCACACTTGGTTCAAGGAGAGTGATAAATGAGGGGGAGTATAGGCATGCCAACCCCTCTGCCCGTAGGGCAAAGTCTCACTCCGGTCCCCTTAAATGACACGGAGTCAGGGTGCTAACTGATTCTACTTGGTCAATATTACCTATACTATAACACATCAAATTGTGGAGAAGCTCTTGGCTTAGCGAGACCACCTTGCCTTAGGGTGAATTCATTGGAAATATCACCATCCTGCTTCCCTCAGTTGGATAGCCTTAGTTAACTAATTACCTAACACATTTATATTGAAAAAATAAAATCACCTTCTTTAATTAGCCTTTTAAGTCATACTGTTCATTCACGTAGCTTAAGTCACGACAAACAAACAAGGAAAAATGTCATTTGGAATATAGTTTTTATTTATTAAATAATCTTATATAAGTGTCAACCTTCTACCCATATGGAAGAATGACCGCAAAGTCTTTATTTTACCAACATTCCACCCCTAACTAGTAACGGGGCCCTCAGGAAGTTCATCCTGAGTGGGGAGTCAACGATTCCTAGGAGCATAAGGGGTTTACAAGTTAGAGCCCCCCTAGCATCCTCATCTCCTCCTGCCCAAGGGTTCACTATGGAGCGACCTCTCACTATTGGGGCCAGTCCAAGCTCTCCAAGGCAGTAAAAAAAGCCAACCCTCTCAGTGATGTAACTAGCCTTGGGGAAGGTCTAGTGCGATTCCATTTATCATGTTGTAAATTAGGTAAATTAGGATTCAATATTGTACAATCAAAAATCCGGAGTGCATTAACCAAACCTTGCATGCACTATTATAATCACAAGCAATTCTTTTTAAGCAATATTGCTACACAAATAGGAAGGCAATCAAAGTAGGATTTAAGCTAGCAACAATTCTTTCCAACTTGGTCCATCTCCTTCTTAGATTTTCTTAGGTTCCCCTGAAACCTCAAGTCTAAATAATCTTTTCCATTGGATTCCTCCTTGGTGATTATCAATTTGCCTAGTTTTTGTAGAGCTTTGCTCATAATATTTTTTTTGTTGTCCAAAATCCTTGTTGTAGGTTAGATGATTATCCTTATTATGAGCCTTGACTGTCTTACTAGGCTTTTATGTACAAAAGTATAGCTAAGAGTTGACTTAGCTTGTGAAAGCTATGTCAAAAACCTTGGAGTACTCTCAAGTGAGTCTATGTTAGAAGTTACGTAAGTCGACAAGGAGAGTATTTATCCTAGGAATTTTAAGCATCTAATCTTCTAGAGGATTACATAGGTTCTTAGGTTGCTTCTTGAACTAAGGTCGTACTTGAATTTTTTATGTGGACAAAGTGAGTTGATTGAATATCCTAGGTGTCTAAGGTCTAAGTACGTAATTCAATACTTTCAACTTAAGTAATAACAAGCACAATTTACTCTATCAAAGAGAGCACCTTTAACTCAATTGATTTAAATTAATAATCAATTTAACAAATTACTTCTAACTATCTTAATTCACTTTTTCCTATGTCTACATGATTCATGGATGCCAAAAAATATATTTGATGAAATAAAATATTTATCTAGAATTTGAAAGATATTTTACTATATTCATAATCCTTATATTAAATGACATTAATCTACAAAAGAGACTTGGGATTGTGTTGCAAGAGACGATGCATTGTCCATACTCATGGCTCCATTTGCAGTTCCTATGCTCTCCACTCTAGAGTATCGTCTCTTCGAGGCCATAATAGCAAATAGGGGGTTCTTGTATGCTAGCCTTTCGAGCTTCATTGGTCTTGAGAAGGGTATGATTGGGAGCCTCAAATCTAGACGAAGATCTTGTAGAGATGAAGAAGACATTCACAAATGCTATAGTTGAGAGGCAAACTAAGTTTTTGTTGAATGGTAGTGGGGTTTCTGGCTGATAATCTTGACTCACTTTCCTTTGTGACTCTCCTTTTCCCTCCCTTTACTACTCCACCCTCTTCTTCTTCTCTCCTCCTCTCCCTTCCTTCCCTATCTCTTCATATCCCTTCTTCTTCTCCCTACTTCTCCTACTCCTCCTCTATCCTCTTCTTATCCTATTATTATCCTTAATTGTCTTACTTCTATCCTTCTACTTCTTCTCTCCCTTCTTCTATTCCCTTCTTCCTCCTTCTTCTACTCTTCTATTTCTTCTTCTATTCTTGTTCTTTTACTTTCCTTCCCCCCTCTCACTTCTTCTATCTTTCTTTCCTTCTGTGTGTGTGTGTGTGTGTGTGTGTGTGTGTGTGTGTGTGTGTGTGTGTGTGTGTGTGTGTGTGTGTGTGTGTGTGTGTGTGTGTGTGTGTGTGTGTGTGTGTGTGTGTGTGTGTGTGTGTGTGTGTGTGTGTGTGTGTGTGTGTGTGTGTGTGTGTGTGTGTGTGTGTGTGTGTGTGTGTGTGTGTGTGTGTGTGTGTGTGTGTGTGTGTGTGTGTGTGTGTGTGTGTGTGTGTGTGTGTGTTCCAACAACTATCCAACCAAACAAGGAGAACGAAAAAAAAACAAAAACAATAGGTAAGCCTTGGCTGTGGCTTTTATAGCCTAAGCTAAGGCTATCCATTACAATGAATGGTGCAATTATCTCCTCATTTTTGCAATTAGTGTCGATGATCCTGAATTGTTTGGATAGTCATTGTGGTTTGAGAGTGAGAGAGGACAATGTGATAATTGCAAGGTTTTGATTCCCATTGCTCAATTTCATGCTTGAGTAGCACCGTGAATTGAAGGAGACGAAGATGGAAACATTCAAAACGATGGTGGTGTGATTAATTTGACGGCCAATCTTTTTCTCATTTTTATTTATAAAAAAACATTCCTAAGGTTTAAAATCTTTCAAGCTCACCTCTCTCCTAGATCTAGGTCATGTGGAGAGGGGAAAAAACTGGAAACATTACATCCTCTTTCCCTTAGAGGAATGGAGATGTTCTCATCTTGAAAGAAACTGGTGATGTTGCTTATGTAGGGTATCTTCATCAATCCAAGTGGTCATGATAGTCTTTCCATTGGATAACATATTCCCTAAGGGTTTTGCTTCTAAAGATGTGTTCTCTTACATCAAGTATTCTCTCAGATTGAAGCTCAAGGACTCCTTGGTTTGGCATTCTAACTTGTGTGTTCTTCTAAGACAGATACTATAAATCCAAGATACTCAATCTACCTCTTGAAGAAGGCATATTTCTTCTTCTTGGCATAAATCTTATGCGTCCTCATTGTTTCAAACATAACTCAGAGATGTGTCTCATGATCCTCACCCTTCTTTGAGTAGTTCAAGATGTCATCAAAGAAGACAAGGACAAAGTCGTCAAGATAGGGCCAAAAAATGTCTTGTATTAGCCTGTTGAAGGTTGCAAGTGTATTTGTTAACATCACAATGAATTCATAATGACTGTACCTTCTGTTGAATGTAGTTTTTGGAATGTCTTCTTCTTTGATCCTTATTAGCTAATAACTTGATCTTAGATCAATTTTTTAGAAGATCTTTGCACCTTGAAGATGGTCAAGTAGCTCTTCTATCCTTGGAATTGAATACTTGGTCTTGATTGTTACCTAGTTTAGCTCACAATAGTTGATGTAGAGACAAACGGTCCCGTCCTTCTCCTTTTAGAACAATACTAGGGCTCCCCATGGTGAATTACTTGGCCCAATGTATCCTTGACTCAATGGCTTTTGTTTGTTGTTGGACTTGTGCATCCTTGGTCTACAATACAGAAGCGATATTTTAATGTGGTGATAGACTACTTTACAAAGTGGCATGAAGCTTGTGTTATGAAGAAGGATAATGGCACCAATAAAAAAACTAGTTTTGTTACTGAGCAATTTTTTTGCCATTTTGGTTTACCCAAAGAGCTTGTATCTATGACCATGGGATATGTTTATTGAATAAGGTTGCTGGATGGCTTACTACCTAGAAGGCTTTGCGTGCACGATATTGGTGGCCAATAGTTTTCTGAGATGCTTTTGATTATGTAAATCATTGTGATTCCGATCAAAGGCAAGATGCTAGGGAAAATTGTAAGTGACCGCTTAATCCCATTTTAGTGACTCTACCCTTTGAAAAGTGAAACATTGATTTCATTGGACTTGTGCATACTTGGTCTACAACATGGAAGTAATATATTATTGTGGTGACAGACTATACAAAGTGGTTTGAAGATCATGCTACGAAGAAGGATAATGCCAAGGAAATAATCGATTTTATTCTTGAGCAAATTGTTTGCCGTTTTGGTCCACCCAAAGAGCTTGTGTTTGACCATGGGACACATTTCTTGAATAAGATTATAGAAGCATTGACTGAAGCTATAAATATCAAGCGCAATAACACTACACCTTACAATCCCCAAGCAACTTGTGGGGATTTTGTCTAAGACTATATGAGAAGGTAAGCGTGACTGGGATAAGAAGCTATACGTGGATGTTTGGGCCTACAACAGAATATTCAAAAGAGAAACATACCACATCTTGTTTAAGTTAGTTTATGTGGAAGAATGTATCTTGCCCTTGGTGATTGACTTACCTAGAGTTAGATTTTCTTTAAATCATTCTTTGTTGGGAAACAAGGAGGCATTGCAAGAACAATTAACTTCCTTGGCACATATTGATAAGATTAGATTATATTGCAAGCTTTGTCTCATCAAAAGGTAGGGAAGAAGAAAATGAAAGCATTTCATGACCTTCAAGCCAAGAAGCAAAAAGTTGTGAATAGGGGGCCATCTTTCTTCTATAAGGTAGCTAGCCTCCTCGATAAGAGTGCACAATTTAATTTTTTGTTATGATAAAGTCCCTTACCGAGTAAGGGGATCGGTCTTGAGTGCGGCCTATGTGTTGAAATTTATCAGAAGTCCCATAATGAAAAAAAAAGATACTAGAAGATAGTTCTTGCCTGGGGAGCTCTTGGTAGGTTCTTGCATTCAAGGGCTAATGGCATGTCCTCCTTGGGATGAGACTTAGCCATGTGATTTTAAGAAGAAAATGAAAAAAAATCATAAAATCTATAAAAAAGCATAAAATCTATGTGTCGCCTTGCAATATTTTAGTAGGTTCTTGTGTTTGAGTTAGGCCTGAGGCCAATGCCTTGATCTCATTGGGGGAACATTATCACCTTGCAATATTTTAGTAGGTTCTTGTGTTTGAGTTAGGCCTGAGGCCAATGCCTTGATCTCATTGGGGGAACATTATAGCCAAAGAAATGGCCGACGAGCCATCTCCACCAAGAAAAGGAGAAAAAATATATATACATGATGATGGACTGATGAACAAATTCATAAAGGGGTTATTGGACTTAGTGATTTGATCTTTTGGCATTAGCAAATCCTAAGTGGGAAGGTAGCCTGAACCTCTTATTGCTTGTGCTTGTGAGCCTTATGTGAGGTTGGGTTGTCCATACATTGAATTCTGATTTTTCTCCGATGCATAGCATATAGGACATGTGTGGTTTAAAATTAAGAGGGTCTAATAGCATGAGCATTCTCGATGTAGGTCCTATATAAAGCAATAATCACAGTTTAGAGTAAAGGCATGAAAAGAAATGTTTCTGCACCTTCACAATGCTGGTTGTTGATAAATAAAAACATTTGAGCACTATAAATCATACACAATTGTATTGCACGCAACACATGGTATCATCTTGGATGCACAACAATTGTTTTCATGAACAATAACCTACGTTGAGAAGGTGAGGTACCCTAAGCTATAGGGTTAGTGGTTCGTTTCCTTTAGGGAGTATCCAGTGAGGAATATATTATATCTCATGGATTGATTCTTTGAAAGAGTGGACAATGTATCATAGGTGCTTTGATGATAACAAAAATGAAGAAAAGTAGACTCTAACCTTGTCAAAGATTGTATGTATGAAGATTGTAGTTGTCTTTCGACAATGCTAGTGTGAAGGTTGTGAGGTGCAGCGATGGCGAGGAGTTTCTGTTCTCGAGGCCAGTCATGGGTGGAAGACCTCATGTATGGCTTCCAAGGCATGGCCGTCTACGTGAGCAAGGACGATGGCGACGATAACACTCCCGTGTCGCCAGAGGTGGAGCTCAGACCAAGGGAGGTCTATTATTCTAATGCATGTCATAAGTTAGACATTTATGTGCTATGTGTATGCTCAATGATATGATAAAACTCATGGAAAAAGCTTGGTTTACTACAAGTCATTTTGCATGATCACGATACAAAATTTATGACAATTTTTGGCAATCAGTATTCAACTCTATGGGCACAAAGTTGGCTCCCTCTACAGCTTATCACCCCCAAACCGATGGTTAAATAGAAAGTCAACAAATAGCTAGAAACTTATCTGAGACACTTTTGTCATGATATTCAGCATGCTTGGGATGCATGGTTACATTTGGCTAAGTTTGCCTACAATAAGTCCACCCATGCTAGCATTGGAGTTTCACCTTTTGAGGCTTTATATGGGTATAAGGTCCCTCTCCCCTCGGTCATCTTTAATGACAAGATCAACCCTCAAAGCAAGGAAGAATCGGATAGGATGTAGGCCCTACTTCAGTAATGTAAGTTGAACTTAAAGAGAGCTCAAGATAAAATGAAGCTTTATGCTCATGAGAAAAGACGGGACATTCAGTTCCAAGAAGGGGATTTGGTTTTGCTAAAAGTACCAAATTCTAGGTATGCCACTCTTAAGGATGGTTCCAACAACAAGTTAGCTCACATGTTCTATGGGCCCTATCGGATTATCAAGCAGGTGGCTAGCTTGGCTTATTAGTTGGAATTACCCCCTTCCACCAAGATTCACAATGTTTTTCATGTGAGTCACTCAAACCCTTCATTGGATCAGCAATGGATTACTTAGAAGAGATCTCTCATATGGATGAAGAGGGTATCATCCAATACATCCCAGAGGCAGTCATAGGTCAAAGGGAAAAGAAGTTGCGCTCAAGATCAATCATGGAATACTTGATCAAATGGCAAGGATTTCCCCTTGAAGAGGCCTTTTAGTGACCAGCTTCAATCATGGAAGATTTTTCTCATCTTATGGATGCTAACTTGGTTGAAATGTAGTCAACACAAAGCGTGTCCTAGTTCAGACAGCTTACAAACAGCTCTATGTTTTCAACTAGATTTGATTCTGAATTATGGACAGCATTTAGTGCCATATATGGGCTGAAATTACTCAAAGTAAGCTCCGTTTCTATGTAACAAACACCCCAATTAGATTTACCTATCAAAAGGTGGTGGTTTAGTTTGATACAACATGCAAAACCTTACTAGCTCTTGACATAGAAACACTTGGCTTATGCAAATTTTACATATGGATTGGTGTACTTTTTCTTAACAGGATAAGAAGAAATTTGTACAGGTGTTGTATGGCTTTCCTTACCTTGTGCCATGAGATGTATTTAATTAACTCCTATAATGAGAAAAACCCTTAATTCATGTTGCTAGACATGCTATTTACAAATGATCCATGTCATCTTTCAACAACGGTTGTACAACTCAATGGTTGTTTGAGTTTGACGGTATTCTTTTTATCGGGTGTTGCACTCATGAAAAACTACTCATAGTTTTATTATGGAGAAAGATGGGGATAATGTCAAACATGCATGGCTGTCAAGAATCGCGTGGTGGAGGGGGTTGCTCAAGATGCTGCGCCGAACACACACAAAATGCACAAAGAGAAGCTCACTCAAGAGACAAGAAGAGAGATGGAGGCCAAAACGTTTTCTTGCTGGTTTCTTCTTCTTCTTCCACACACTTTACAATATACACAAAGTATAGATAAGATACAACATAAAAGGAAAGTGGCCTACTAAGTCAAACAATGGATAACCGACTACACTAGTCGACTGGCGCTATAACTATGCCAGCTGTAAATAGGTGTAATGACCTGAATATAATAAGTAATGAGTCACTGGCCATGTGAGATGCATAATGACCACCGACGTACTAAGTGTAGACGTGTGGACCCATCTAACCAGGCGGTCCATCATCAATGTCCGCATGTGTTGAGCTTGTCATCTCAACACTCCCCCTCAAGCTCAACTGCATCTCTACAACTCCAAGTAAGCTTCGAAACTTTTGAAGCTTCTCTGTACCCAATGCATTCATGAAGATGTCAGCTATCTGATCCTGTGTGCTGACATACACCAAGTCAATCTCACTTGCTAGTACCTTCTCTCTCACAAAGTGGTAGTGTACCTCAATATGTTTTGTCCTGGCATGGAACACAGGGTTCCTAGCCAACTGTATACTGCTCATGTTGTCACAATAAATGACAACTGGACCTTCCACCTGCACATCCAAATCAGCCAATAGCTTTTGCAGCCATACTACCTCACATGCTGCAACAACAGCACCTCTATACTCAGCCTCTATACTCGACAAAGCAACTGTAGATTGCTTTTTGCTGCTCCATGCAATTGCTGCACTACCAAGAGAGAACATGTATTCGCTGGTAGATCTTCTATCAAACATACTACCAGCCCAATCTGCATCTGTGTATCCAAATACTTGTACATCTGTACCTGCCTCATAGAAAAGTCCATAATGTAATGTGGACTTCACATATCTCAATATGCGTCTGACTGCATCCAAATGTGGCTTTCTAGGTACTTGCATAAACTGACTCACAAGACCAACAACGTAGCTCAAGTCTGGCCTTGTAATGGTCATGTAGATCAAACTCCCCACTATCCTCCTGAACATAGTAGGGTCTTCTATCTCATTTCCAACATCAGCACTGAGCTTTACATTCTGCTCCAACGGGACTGAAAGTGGTTTGCATGCAGTCATACCATACTTGGACAACATATCCAAGCCATACTGTCTTTGGGACAGCCATATACCATCATCACATCTGATCACCTCAATGCCAAGGAAGTACCTTAGCTCACCTAAATCCTTCATCTCAAACTTCATCTTCAAACAGCCCTTGACTTCAGCAATTCCACTATCACTATCACCTGTAATAATCAAGTCATCCACATAGATGACTATGATGACCAAACCTGCATCTCCCTTTCTCACATAAAGTGAGTGATCAGCATCAGAAACATAAAAGCCAATTTTGACAAGATACTCTCTAATCTTGTCAGACCATGCTCTAGGTGCTTGCTTGAGCCCATAGAGTGCCTTCTTCAACCTGCACACATACGTGGGATGCTCTAAATCTTCATAACCTGCTGGCTGATCCATATACACTTCTTCTTGCAAATCACCATGCAAGAAGGCATTCTTTACATCCATTTGCTGCAACCTCCAACCTTTGGCTGCTGCCAAAGCAATCACACATCTGACAGTTGCCATCCTAGCAACTGGACTGAAGGTTTCATTATAATCTATGCCATATGTCTGGGCATAGTCTTTTGCAACCAGCCTAGCTTTGTACCTGCTAA
Source organism: Lygodium microphyllum (assembly GCF_053477565.2). NCBI lineage: Eukaryota > Viridiplantae > Streptophyta > Polypodiopsida > Schizaeales > Lygodiaceae > Lygodium > Lygodium microphyllum. The sequence goes on from NW_028229526.1 coordinate 1,230,186, forward strand.
TAGAACCATCTGCATTGTGCTTAATCTTATAAACCCACTTACATCCAATAGCTTTCTTTCCCTTCGGCAATGATACTAGATCCCAAGTCTTATTGGCCTCTAATGCAGCCATCTCCTCATCCATTGCTGCATCCCAATGAGCATGACCAACAATCTCCTCAAAACATGTGGGCTCAACATCCTCAACTAGTTTCACCATATAAGCATAATGGTGAGCTGCATAACCTTCAAAACCAAATCTTTTAACAGGGTATCTCACCCTGCTAGACCTGCGTACCACTGGATCACTCAATGGAGTCTTTGTATTAACGCGTGCTCTCTGCACACCTGGAGTCCTCACTGAAGGAATGCCAAGCTCACCATCCAAGCTCTCTGAGCCACTGGAGTCTCCATCAAGAACTGCATCAATGCCTTCTGACACCTTATTCTTTCCTTTGTCTTTACCTGTAGTGCTACTAGATACACCCGAAGATGTAGAGGTACTCCTTAGTCTCCCAGACCAAGGACTACCAGATGATGTCTCTGGTCCACTAAGAGTCCGTGATTCTTGCTTTTCAGCCTGCACATGAGTGTCATGATCATCATCATCATCCAATGCATCATCACTAGATGCATACCGACTGCTCATTTCATCAAAGATGACATCCGCATATGTTGCTACACATGACAACACTACTAAAGAAGCAAATTGTGTGAGTTATTCTATCTCTCCAAAAAGGATATTTCATGTTCATGATGGATCTCTTTTTATTATTGCTTCTGGTGCTACATGAAACATGACTTATCAGTCCCAATGATTACATAATTATCATTCTATTCCTATCAAGAAATTGGTTTATCTTGCTGATGGCACAACTTGAAAAGTCAAAGGTATAGGTGATTTATATCTCGGTACTCTTTCTTCAACAAGAATTCTGTGTGGAGTTTTACATATCCCAGATCTACAGAGGAATCTTCTTTCAGTTTTGCAAGACTTGTGTTGTGTTGAAATGACCTGTTTTTTGGCTGATTTTTGTTGTTTTTGAGAGCTGAATGGTTGATTTTATGAGATGATTGATTGGTTTGGAAGTGGTTTAAGAGCGTTTGGATAGGTTGAAATGGTTTTATTAAGCTCATGATGTTTATTAGTAGAGATGTGAAGTTCTGTTGATGTTCTGATATGTTCTGTTTGGTCCTGATAGCTTCTGTTGAGCTTCTGTTTTGTTATGTTTTCTTTCTGTAAAGAAGGATGGAGTATTGATTGATAGGGTTTGAGATTGTTTGAAAGATTACTGAGTGATTTTTGATGGTTTGGAATGGTTTTGGTATGAGTTATGTGGTTCCGATGCTTTCTGTTGACCTTCTGTAACTTTCTGTTGAGCTTCTGATGAGCTTCTATAGACCTTCTGTATGCCTCTGTATGTGTTCTGTTGGATGAGAGTGTAGCTTGGGAAAGTTTTCTAGCCTTGGAAAGAGGTGAATACAAGTGCAAAAGAGCTAAAAGAAGTCAAAGAAGTAGCTGCTGAAGACTCAAGTAAAGATTGGAGTGAAGTGACAGTGGTGAGCTATGAAAAGACACTGTAGTGGCTCTGGTGCCTCTTCATATCAGACATACCTCTTGGGAGGTGCATCCACGACCTAAGAATGATTATTGTGAGTGATTATTGAGTGATTTTAGTGAGGATATGATGTACTGTTGATGGAAAGAGAGAGAGAGAGTCAAAGATAGACAAATCTATGAAAATAGTGTGATTGTATATGAGAGATTGAGAGAGAAGACTATGAAGATATTGAAGATGAATACTATGTTATGTATTTCCATTCAAAGATGGTGTATTCCTTTGCTTTCTTTGTTCTATTGATGGATTTTATGAAGATGTTGAAGAATATGGTTGATTCTATCAAATCTGTGGGAGATCTACATGATGCTGCATGAAGATTTGTTGTGCCTGGTGTTCTTTTCTTCATTGTGATCATATAAAACCTAATAAAAAAGCTTGTTGATGTTACAAGATAGATTTTCTTGCAAGAGAATTCCCTTTTCCTTGGTATTCCTCTTAGGGCTCCATGTTTTTGGTGTGCAGCCGAGGAAGCTTGCCATCAACAAGCACCAGAAGAGGCTGAAAATGAAGGAAATGGCATTGCCAAGAAGAGAAGAATTCAATGGATGTTTGTAAAGTTCCTTCTTCCACTGAAGAGTTGGAATTTCTCATAATCAAAGCCACTTTCCACAAGAAGTTCATCCCACAATGGCGGAAACATATCACCATCATGATGCATGCTCTATGTGGTGGACAGTTTCCTCTTCCTGTTGAAGCAGCAGAAACTTGCATCTTGGTGGCAAACTGTTTGGGAACAAACTGAAGAGCAGAAACAGAGAGAATGACCATCCATGGAAGATTTGGCATTCGTTGAGAAGTTTCCAGACATCATCAAGTGGGAGATTGTGAAGAAGCTTCAGGAGTCTTGGTCTGTGGAGGTTCACAAAAATAAGAAGGAAAAGAGTTGGAATTTGTTCGTAGACGCTCAACAGCAAGATACGTGGGATGCTTGGTGTTCTGACAATCTTTTGTTTGTCCAATTAGCAACCCACTGGAAGTTGATAGACAGAGTGTTCTTTACAACATACACTATTGAAACCATCAGAGGCTGGCATTACTATGATAATGGCACCAATGCTTAGACGTATGCATTTTGACACCTTCAGAACCGAATACCTTCCTCTATGCAGCGGCATGAAAGTAGAATTCAGAGATGTTGAAAAGAAAGAAGTAGAAGAAATGTTGGCAAGAGAGTCCTCTAGAGACTGAAGCCTTCTATTATCCCTTTGTGGAGCACTAACAACATAGTGGAGCCAACCCCCTGATGAATGACGCAATAAAGAGGCAAGCGTTAGAACGAGTCCAGAGGTACGTGATAAGAGAGAAGGCAAGAATCAAAGCTAAGAACGAGCTCGCAATAGAAGCCGCCTTTGATGCCCTTGCGGAACTCTTTACAGAAGTCTCAATGGCACATCAAGCCCTTCCTCCTCCTGCTGGAGGTCCACTTCCAAGCCAGATCCGTCCTGGAAATATTGATGACAGGCCAGCAAATTTAGTTCCATTGCCAGTTTTTAAGGGAGATTACAATGAAGACCCCGATCTTCATGTAGCAGAGTTTATGGTAGCATGTGTGGCTAACAATGCCAGAACCCCTGAGCATTGGTTAGCAATATTCCCCGCCACTTTCAAGGGCGTGGCGTTTCAATGGTATGAGAGACAAGCAGCAGGAACTTTTGGCACATGGGACGACCTGAAGTTGGCCTTCCTCACTAAATTCAGGCGTGAAGGTTTTGAAGAGCGGATGCGAGAGGAATTTATGAATTTAAGTCAGTCCTCTGGAGAAAGAGTAGAAGCTTATGTCTCACGAATGGAATCCATCCTGAAGAGATGGACTAACCATAATCTAGATGATGGCATTCAGAAGGGGGTGGCATCCATAATTAAATTGGCTAGGCCAATTGCAACCTAGAGTGGTCCCTCAGAGGACTACAACCAGAAGTCCGTAAGTTTGTGGAGCTGCAAAGACCAGCCACACTGCAAGCTGCAACAGAAGGTGCAAGACTGTACGATGAAGTGGAAGCTAGATTGGTGATGAATCCAGGAAGAGGATTCCTACCTCCTCTAATGTCAGGAATGATGTACCCACCAAATGCAGTCCCAGGGACAGTCCCCTACCCCTACCAACAGATGCCCCCAGTATCACAGTACAGTGCACCAAATCCACAGTGGCCACAATCAATGCCTCAAATGATGGTTCAACCACAACAACAACGGTCCCAAACAATTTCCCCAATGCCAAATCAACAGCAACAGTGGAACCCTACCAACTGGAGCCAACAGCCAACAGTTCAAACAGGAGCTCTGAATCAGAATCAGAACAGAGACCCCTCTGCGCCAGCCCAACCTGTTTATGCAGTGATTACAGAGACTCCTCAAAACCCTACTTCCAGTGCCTAAGGAGGAGAAAGCTTGAAGGATTACTTATCCAACTCAGTTGCAAATATAAAAAATGAGTTGATGGATATGATTACAGAGCAGTTGCAGACGCTGAAAGTGAATACCGCTAGCATATCCAACGTTGCAGGAGCAGGAAGAGATGTGATGCGGTCAAAAACTTGGTGTGGTAAGTGTCATCAAGCAGGCCATTTAGCCACTGAATGTACGCGAAAACCAACCATTCCTGGAGCCTTCTGTTCCTATTGTTTGCGGAAGAACCATACAGAGGATATTTGCTCTCTAAAGGAGATGCATGATAGGAGAAGGAAGGAAGAAGACACAAGATTCAACTTGCTGGAATCCAAAATGACAACACAGGATATTGGGCCAAAGCCTAGGGAGTTTGGTCCTAATTTCGGACCTAGAAGATTTCCATCCCAAAGTTACAGAGGAAGACAGTCTGGCGGTGGTCAGAGATCAGAGGTGGAATGTTATCGGTGTGGAGAAAAGGGACACATTTCACCAAATTGTCCAAATCCCAGAAGGTCAGTGGGTTATAAGCCCTTATGCAGTCGATGCAAAGGAGAAGGCCACACTGCAAAAGACTGTCCAAGTCTAGCCCTAGTGAAAAATAGTGCTATTGATAATCCGGCCAAGGCCCAAGAGCCTACCTCCAATTTAGTGGAATTGGAAGTTGCTGCCATCATGCGTGCAAAGAAGAAGGAACCACCTATCCAGAAAGAAAATAATTCTCCTGCCAGAACAGTGAAGTTCAATCTTCCACCAGAAGAACAGAACAGAACAGAGCCTGACAATCCCGTACAAAGCACCACAGTGCCACAGAGTCACAAAGACAGTTCCAGAGACAGGACCAGAGGTCCAGGAGATAGAAGAGGAGGAGGTGCCACAAGTGGCAAAAGAAGTCCCCATGATGCCCCTGTTGGAAGAAAAAAAGAAAATGAAAATGGGTGTTGTCCCATTCCCTAACTAGTTAGAGAAGCCAGTGGATCCTATTAAGGAATACGATCTGGTCAGAGATCTAGATACTTTTAAACCAAACCTCACATTTCGACAATTATTGATGTTGTCTCCCAGTTGCCGAAAAAGGTTCAAAAGTATACTGACAAGAAGACGTGGCTTAAGGATTGCTCCCTCAACAGCAACAAAGTCCAACAAAGCTCCAGAGCCTGTAAAAGCAGTGGATGTGGCTAACGCCTTCCTAGATCCGGATACCCCAGAGACTGGTGTGTGGATAGAAGGCTACTTTATTGCAAATGCACTGATTGATGGTGGTTCATCAGTGAACATTATGACGGATGTGACAATGAAGGATCTAGGCCTACAAGGTGTGCAACCAACCCAATGGCTCATCAGACTGGCGGATCAGAGTAGAATCAAGCCTTTGGGCATTCTCCCATATGTGAAGACTACAGTAGCCGAAAAAGATTATTGGCTAACCTATCTGGTGGTGAAGCCAAACTCTTATGGTACATCCTACCCTCTGTTACTGGGCAGACCATGGCTTTTTGAAGCCAGAGCAAGGACGGATTGGTTCAAAGGAACCTTGACCTTGGGTAGAGGACCTAATAAAGTGGTGCTGAAGCTATATGGTGCTCAAAAAGGACATGGATCCACCTCCTTGGAATTATCTTCTGACTCCCCTAATGAGGCTACAGATGGAACATCAGCAAACAAAGATGCTGTCAAATAGATCCTTCCCAAGAAAACAGTGGCACGTTCCTTAACAGTGGATACTGTAAGCCAACTCCCTCAAGATGCAAAGTCCCTGACAATGGGTGAATACTTCCTGAACCAGGAAGCATGGATGTACTGCTCTCCCTGTTACATGGCCATAGCAGAGTCAGAGACAGAGGCAGTAGATGAAACAGAGAACCTGTTCTTCTCTTACAGAGCTCTTACAGAGACAGAGACAGAGACAGAAGAGGATGGAGATGATATTGAAGAAGAAGGTTATGAAAGCGAGACGGAAGAGTCTATCCCACCTAAAGAGGATATATATGAAGAAGTTCCAGAAGCATCAAAAGCAGACGAGCTCATGCTGTGGGACAGAATGGCGATGGTACCATTTGGTCTGGTAAATGGATCTTATATGCAAAATCTTTATAAGAAATGGGTTAAGAAGAACAAGCCGTTTCAACATCTCAAGGAGCAACCTAAGTCTCCACCAAAAGAAGAAGTTGGTTCTAGTGGGACATCAGAAGAGGACACCACCCCCTTGCAGGAGTCAGATCTGTATCCAAAAGCAATCCGTGGGACCTTCATCCGTGAAGTAGAAGGTGAAAGGCAGTTAACTTTTGTGGATGCAGATGGCACTGAACGCCATTTGAAGGTGGGTAGCAGCCTACCAGAAGAGGAGTTGTCAACTTTGTACAACTTGTTGAACGAGAATTTGGACGTGTTTGCTTGGTCCTACAAAGACTTAAAGGGGATTGATCCCACAATATGCCAGCATCATATTGATTTGGAGCCTGATTCCAAGCCAGTACGGCAACGATAGAGGCAAATGAATCCAAATTATTCCACATTGGTGAAAGCAGAGCTG